>NC_136527.1:179186760-179274260 GCF_053919585.1 Euprymna scolopes
GAAGTGTGCGGATATTCTTGTTTTGAAAAATCAAATTTAGTGAAACATATCCGAACTCAAACTGGCATTCTTGTTTCACTAAATCAACGTTAGCGATAATATGGGAAGGCACATTGGCAAAAAAACACATTCTTGTGAAGTTTGTGGGTATGCTTGCTCTCAAAAATCACATTTAGTGAAACATATGCGAACTCACACTGGCGAAAAGCCATATACTTGTGAAGTGTGTGGATATGCTTGTTCTCAAAAATCAAGCTTAGTTAGACATATGAGAACGCACACTGGCGAAAAACCACATTCTTGTAAAGTGTGTGGATATTGTTGTCCTGCAAAATCACATTTAGTGGAACATATGCGCACTCATAGTGGCTTAGTTAAATATATGAGGATGCACACCAGCAAAAAAACACATTCTTGTGTAGTTTGTGCATATTCTTGTTCTACAAAATCAAATTTAGTGAAAAATATGCGAACTCACACTGGCAAAAAGCCATATTCTTGTGAAGTGTGTGAATATTCTTGTTATCAAAAATCAAGCTTAGTTATGCATATGAGAACGCACACTGGCGAAAAACCACATTCTTGTGAAGTGTGTGGATATTCTTCTCCTGCAAAATCACATTTAGTGGAACATATGCGAACTCACACTGGCGAAAAGCCATATTCTTGTGAAGTTTGTGGATATTCTTGTTCTACAAAACAAAGCTTAGTTAGACATATGCGAACGCACACTGGCGAAAAACCACATTCTTGTGAAGTTTGTGGATATTCTTGTTCACAAAAATCACATTTAGTGAAACATATGCGAACTCACACTGGCGAAAAGCCATATTCTTGTGAAGTGTGTGGATATTCTTGTTCTATTAAATACACATTAACGGTACATATGCGAACGCACACCGGCGAAAAACCATATTCCTGTGAAGTTTGTGGATATTCTCGTTCAACAAAATCACAGTTAGTGGAACATATGCGAACTCACACTGGCGAAAAGCCATATTCTTGTGAAGTTTGTAGATATTCTTTTTCTACTAAATCAATATTAATAACACATATGCGAACGCACACTGGCGAAAAGCCATATTCCTGTGAAGTTTGTGGACATTCTTATTCTAATAAGGCAACCTTAGTTAGACATATGAGAAAGCACAATAAGCCCCTGGTTGTGGACCCCTTGGTTTCTGAGAACTTTGACTGAAGTAAAAGAAAGCAAAAAGCCATATTATTGTTAGGTGTGTGGATATTCTTGTTCTATTAAATCAACGTTAGCAATACATATGCGAACGCACACTGACAAAAAACACATTATTGTGAAGTTTGTAGATATTCTTGTTTTGCAAAATCAGTTAGATATATGAGAATGCAGTAGCACTTAAATGGAATATTCGAATATCTATGTATCTCATATAGACTTCAAGTGTTAGTCCCAGGTAGTGGGTCCCTTGATTTCTGAGAACTTTCAACGAAGTAAAATAAAACAAAAAACGGAAAACCATATTCTTGTGAAGTTTTGAATAATTTCCAGAACCACACCACCAGTCTTAGTTGATCAAACTGAACAGTCTGTCCCGTGTGTGGATATTATTGTTCTGGAAAAATTAACGTTATTGACACATATGAGAACTGACAGTGGATATTATTGTTCTACAAAATTAACGTTATTAACACATATGAGAACTGACACTGGATATTATTGTTCTGCAAAATCAACGTAATTGACACATATGAGAAGTTAAGTGTGTGGCTATTCTTGTTCTGTAACATCACATTTAGTGACACATGAAAACTCGTACTGAACCCATTGAAGCAACTCACAGATCTCTACAGGAGTCTACAGAAAAAAAAGGTGTCCTCAATTCCAAAAACAATGCAAGTCCGAAGCAAAAAATATTACATCAGCATGGCGATTAAAGAATATCATCTGCTGGCTCAGTTTTCAATGTAAAATAGAAGAGATGGAAAAGTTGCAAAAGAACTAGAGGACAAAATAGAAGGCAAGATACAAGCACTTGCCCAAAGGAGAACAAACATAATAATCTCTTCAGAAGTAATGCAATGCTTTTCTACAGAAACTTATAAGAGAGAAAATCACTGTGGAAAAGTTACTAAAAAAGCAAGACCTGGAAGAGTATGGGAAGCCCCTGTTTGAAGATAAGGGATCTAGTGACTTAGAGATCAATTTGATCCTAGAAGAAATAAAAAACAAGCCAGAAAATTCTGATAACATCTAGAATCAAATCTAACATCTGGAATTGAAAAAATGTGGATAAGTTCCAGAATAACAAATTAAAAAAAAAACTAGAACACAGATTAAAAGTACGAAAAAAACTAGAATTGACAACTTTCCATTCTTTTATATTTTCATATATTTTATTTCTTAATGAATTGGATACACAAAACTAAAGTTTTATCGATTTACTAAAACTAAAACAAATTTCACTTTTTTAATTGAATTCTTGTAATGAAAGGTAAGTTTGTTTTTTTTAGACATTTAAACAATACCATTCTATATGTTGTAAAATAATCTTAAATATTAAAAAAAATATTTTTATTTCTTGCAATCTAATAAAAATCTGTTGATTCCATCGTGTTTTATAACAAATGTGAATAAAATTTATGAATTTTAGATTTAAAAAAAATATATTAATTCCATCGTGTTTTATAATAAATGTGAATAAAATTTATGAATTTTACATTTAAAAAATTCCATTCTATATTCAGTTCGATATTTGTTTTTACTTCAAATGTATTTATTTTAAGTACAATGTTCATCTGACATTTGGATTTCTGTCAAAATTTGTTTACTTAAGTAATAATTTGGTGATTTCTGAGAAAATAATGTTTACCATGAACTAAATAATTTACCATAAAAAACATTTAATTCAAAGTTGGTCAAAAACTGGTTTTCGATATTTAATTGTTTGAACATTTTTATACAATTCTTTTTCTGTCTATAAGTATCTGGAGGATAATGTTTTATTTTTGATATTTTATCCAATTATTAAGATTTTAGAATAGGGGCTAATGGTTTTATAAAGTTTACATAAAATCAATGAACAGAAACTTAATGTTGAAAAAAATCGGTAATTTTTTACAATCTACACAGCATAGTTTATCATCTACGAATTCAAAATCTACTTTATTTTTTGTTATATTTCAAAAGACTAAAAATATCTGCAAAGAAATAATTGATAAAAATAAATAATTAAAATTTTAGAGTGTGTGATCATTTAACAATATATATTTAATGTAAAATGCGCATCCACTTCGTGGCCAGTTAGTGATCAACAAGACATGTAATCGTTCGTAGTGTCTAAATTTTATGGCATAGGAAAAGAGGAGAGAATGCTCGTGTCACATTTTGTTTTCTTTCTATTTCGAGGGGGAGTATAGCCGATACGTTTTTAAATAACCATTAAGCAAAAACCGATATAAGTCACCCATGTCAACCACACTAATTAAAAAATGTAATCTATTCAGTGTCTCGGTGACTGCTAAATGGGGTATTCATTTTACGTTAAATTTATATAGAAAAGTGATCCCCAATTTTTAAAATCCTATTTACATTATTATTATTATTATTTATTTTTTTTTTGGACCCATAATTTATGGGTCCAAAAATAGTAATTGTCCCATTGACTGGGATCCTAGCTATTTACTATTAATATTTATTTGCTTTCCCCCAAACCAAAATGTGACACAAGGTCGTTTTTATGTGGGGTTAAACCAGCTCCCCGAAAAAAAGGCAAAAGGGTACTCTAGTTGGGTCCAAAAATGGTAATTGCCCCAGTATAGACGGTTTCCCCTCCATTGACTGAGAAAAATTATCTTAAGTGCAGCATCTGCAGAACAGATACTACAATTTGATCCCGGTCCGAAGGCCAAGAACAACAGGGTAGCTATTTACTATTAAGAATTCCTTTATATTTTTTAATAATTGTTCAAACGTAATGGTAAAAAAAATTAAGGGGGGGTCTACACTGAGTTCGATTGTAAGGATTTACAAAATATATTATTTTTTTTTTATTTTGCATTTTTGTATAACGTTAATATTTTTTGTGTGGCCTGGGAGGCATTTTTACCAAATAATTTTTATTTCGTCTATTTTCATGAGTGTCAATTTTATTTTTAAGAGGGAATTACCAACCAAAAAGACAGAAATCGATATAGACAAAAGACAAGCATGAAAATAACATAAGGAAGTTGGAAAGTCCAAGCAGGGATGCAAGCGACACAAGTATAGCTCATAAAAGGCAACACAACATAACAGCGAGGGATTACTCCCTAGAAACTTTAAAATATCTCGTTTGGAATGTATAAGATAACAATAAAATGTTGATTATATCGTTGGATTGATTTTCAGTATAAAAAATCGATGTATAATTTATAATTGTATGAAATGACAACGGTTGATGATACGGTTCACATTTACAATTTACGTTACGATTTACAGTATAAAAATCGATGCATAGAATAAAATACAAAAAAAATCGATGCATAAAATACCTATAAATTCCTGGATGAATAACTGGCATCATTTCATAGCAATTGAATCGGTTTTTCATCAATTTGTCGATTGGAACCAAACATGTCTCATAAAAGGTGACACAACCCTCATCGCCATAATAGTGAGATAATACTTCTTAACAATAACAGCCGAATCTTCTCTCTTCCTGCAATATAAAAGCTCTTTATTTTATGAAATATTACTGTCTGGAGTGTAACTTAAAAAGAACAATCAAAATACAGGATGAATTGTTTTCATACCAACTGTATAATTAGGAGGGAAGGACTTCACTCATACGGGAAAGACAACAAGACACAGTAGTTAGCCTCGATAAGCGACGTACATGTGTACCTTTATTGGGTCCGCCATGAACGTCCCTTTTTCTCTCTCCTTCCTGGAGAATTCGGATAAGGGTACATAACTCAATGTTATGTTTACATGTTATTTTTATTTATTTATTTATTTTTTATTTAAAGTATTTTTTTTATTATTATTATCATTATTATTACCACTATTATTATTATTATTATCATCCAAGCTGGAAGGCCTTAAACCTAGACGGTAATCGTCTGTTACGGATAGGTCTAGACCTAGCTTCAGATCTTTCATTCTGCCCTGTATCTGTCATTTTCAGGGGTTCATTCTTTATTTTAGTACCTGGTGTGGAAGGTGGGGTTGGTGCTATTTGTATTTGAGGGTGTTGTTGGCTGTCTGGGCGTACTGGGTTTGAGTTTGTAGGTGACTGTGGGGAATGGATCCTGATTCTGTTTGGTAGGTCATCTGGTAGGGTGTCATCATGAGCCAGGTTGCGGCTATCCGTGCTTATTTTGCGAAGGTAACGGCGGTTTCAGAGTGTGGTTCTTCTGCTGTTATCAACTAATACACGGTATTGTCTGTGGGGGAGAGTTTCAACAATCGTGATAGTGTTATCCCAGCGCAGTAGTTTGTGTCCATGTTGGTTTTGAATTGACACATGTTCCCCAATTCTTATTGGGTTGAGTTGTTGCCTGTTTTCAGTGTGTTTCATGTTGTTGAGGAAACGCTGATTAATGGCCCTCTCGCGCATGTTGGCGAGTTCCAACCATTCACGGCGAAATTTTGTGGGGTTTGGTAAGTGGTCATTCAGGGGACGAGCGAATAGAAGTTCTGATGGTGACGCACCTATGTCAGGTGGTGGTGTGTTGCGATGGAGTAGCAGTGCTTTTGCCACTTCATCCGTATCCAGTGAACCATTTGGGCTAACATTTGTTGTTAATATCCTCTTCATATGCTTGACAGCTGCCTCAGCTCTGCCATTGCTTTGTAGATAATATGCCGACGAGACTCGGAGGGATATGCCCCATGTTTTGAGAAATGTCCTCCACTCATCAGAGTTGTATGGGGGCCCACTGTCACAAGCAATTTCCTCCGGCACACCATAATTCACAAAATACCTGCGTAAAATGTTGCATACTGTGGAGATCCTGGCGTCTTGTTGCATTGAAGATACCTCTGTCCAACCTGAATATCTGTCAGCATACATCATATATTTCCGTCCCGCCATGTTGAAAATATCTTTTACTGTCGACTGGAAAGGGTATTCTGGGTGGACAGGCTCCATTGCAGGTTCTTTATGGTTTGATGGGGCAATTTCGTTACAGTGCTTGCACTGATTGCGCTTTTCCTGCAATTGTGCTCCCATACCAGGCCAGAAAAAAAAACGTTGTCTGGCGTTGCTTCTCATACTGTTGACCCCCTGGTGGCCAACATGGAGTTGGTCGATGAGTTCGCGACGTAGGTTTTTTGGAATTAATATGCGGCCTTCCTTTAATACTAGAGACTGAACTGTGTATAGGTCGTTTCGCATATTCCAAAATTTTTAATATTTGGCTGTAAAAGATCCTTGTGTTCAGGGAATCCTTGTTCTATTGTTTCCACGAGGTTCATGTATTGGTGATCCATCGCGGCTTCTTGCTGTATGCGCACCATCTTGATAGGAGATGTTTCTTGGTTGTATCGGGATTCTATTCCAGCTTGCAACGCTTCTTCTATGCTATCCAGTTCCGCTGCTGCGACCTTGGTGGTATGTGTAGGGATACGGAGCATGGCATTTGCTCCACCATTGGCGTCGCCTGGTATTGATATGGCCCTGAACTGGTACATCAGGGTCTGCTCTCTGATATCTAAAATCCTGGGATTTTTTATTTCGTCCAAGCTACGATCATTGACTATCGACACAAGGGGTTTGTGATCAATAGCAAGTATCAGGTGGGGGCAGCCTAAAACAAACATTTTGCAGCTTTCCAATCCAAACCTTATAGCTAAAGCTTCCCCTTCAATTGGTGCATACCGGTTCTCAGCAGGTCTAGTGAATCGGGAGCCAGCATATACAACTTTCCAATGTCCTGGCCCACAACGGTGGTCCATTGTGGACGGGCATGCACAAGGATTTTGGAGTAGGGTAAATCCTATTCCTGTTCGACTCCAGTCTGTAGTCAGATATGTTGGGCGATTTATTTCGAATGTTCGAACGCCATCCCGGATGTTTTCTAGGATTGTTTCCTTGGATTGCTGGAAGAGTTGTTCCAATGTATCGTCCCAGTAAAACCTGCTGTTATGTTTCAGTAGTTCTCTGAAGGGTGACATGATGGGTGCTTGGGCAAACGCATATGAAACTTGGTTAATCAAATCAAAGAAAGATCTAACTCCTCTAATGTTTGTCGGTGATGGGAAGTTTCTGATGCCCTCAAGTAATTTTTGAGATGGTTTGTACCCTGTTAAGCTGATGTCGAAGCCAGCAAACTCTACATTGTCTTTTGCGAATTGGAATTTTTCTGGGTTAAATACTATTCCATTTTCAGCACATAGTATGATGTATCTAACGGTATGCCAAAAGGATAGTGCCATATCATCATCCCACAAGATAGAGTCGTCCACACAGCGAGCAACACGAGGGAACCCTTCTGTAATTGTGTCGAATCTCTTTGTGTAACCATCATTGGACGCTTGGAAACCTTGGGGGGGGGGGGCTCGCAAATACCTGTATCTGCCCCATTCTGTTATGAAAGTGGTGGCATCCCGTGCCTTTACAGCCAGAGGAACACTGTGATATCCGTTCCAGGCATCCAGAATAGTTTTCTTTTTTCCTGGAGGTATCGTATTGACAAGATTGAATGGGGAGGGTGTGTGGTGTGTTTCTCGTCTTGTCATTGCATTTAAATTATGGAGGTCGACCGTTCTACGTGGGCTGCCATCTTTTTGGGGCACGGTGATCATTCACATATGACATCTAATTTACATGAGGAAAACACGCTGCTCTCCCCCATCATTATATATAGCCTCCGACTCTCTCGTCAATGACCATCCCTCTTGAAGAAGCCCGCATAAATCGGGCGAAACGTTGAGTATCCAGGTCCTTCGACCTCCATTTTATTTTATTTCATATATATATATATATATATATATATATATATATATATATATATATATATATATATATATATATATAGTAGGGTGCAAGCGGGTTTGTATTACTGTACACATAGATTCGAAAAAGTTGTCAAAAAACAAATATATAACAAATAAATTTTATCAAAGTCAAGATAAGTTCCTTTTCTACATAACTGGATATGTTTTCAGTGTTTTTATTTAATGTAACATGTTTATTCAGCTCGCAAAACATATTGTGTTTGCCGATGTGATTTATTGAGAAATTCAAAATGGTGCCCGACTCTCTCTTTAACACGGTAAGTTTGGGAAAAGTGCTATAAATATAAAACAAGACAAAATACTGTTAAAAACTCGCTCAATATATATTACCGTGACATAGGTTGACATATATTCGGTGGATTTTTAATAGTATTTTGTCTAGTTTATTATTTATAACACCTTTTACCCGGAATTACCGTGTTAAAGAGAGAGAGAGTCGAGCGCCATTTTGAATTTTCCAATACATCGGTAAACAATGTATGTTTTTCGAGCTGAATAAACATGTTACATTGAATAAAAACACGAAAAATATATCCAGTTTGGTAGAAAAGTAACTTATCTTGTTTTTTATAAGATTTATTTGTTATATATTTGTTTTTTGAGAACTTTTTCGAATCTATGTGTAAACCCGTGCAAGCAAATTACAAGAATGTTGTTCAGTATCGATTTGTGTTCTGTTCTATTTTTTCCCATATTCCCATCTGCGAGTGGGGACATTTTACAACATTGCGTTACTTCTCTGTGAAAAGGATACCTCTGTTACAACATTGCACTACGTCTTTATCAAAGGAGGAGATAATACATGGGATGGCGCAAAACATGGCAAGGAAAGCCAGAATAGCGACAACGCGACACATGGCTGAAATGCGCAAACAAACTAGAAACAGTTACTACACTTTCATCGTTAGTCGTTGATTGCATGTAAAACATCAGGTTTAATGGAATTATAAGTTAAGGTCATCGTAAAGTTAACGGAATCGAATCTGATAAAAATAAGTCGCAATTTTCATAATGTAATCATGTGATTATTGTTTTGTTTCTTGTTGGTTCAAATCTAGTTTTTGTTATTTGATTGACTTCGCAATTTGTTCAATTCCATCCTTTTTTAATTGTTTATGTGAAATATTCAGTTTTGCATTTTTTTATATTTGGATTATTTGGATTAATGTTCTCATCTTGGACGTAAACAGTAGTTCGACTAATCCAAATCATAATGAAATGTTCAATCTTTTACACGAGGAACAAAATAATGATTACACCGTTTTACGATGAACATAAGTTCTTTGTTATGAAGCAGTTGATTTTTTTCTTCTTATAATAATTTCACGTTTAAATCGTGTTTTTTTTTGTCTTTTAATTTTGATTCTTTTATATTTTCATATATTTAATTGCTTAATGAATTGGACACACAAAACAAAATTTGTAACAATTTACTAAAGATTATATTAAGAAATCCTAACAAACAAATTTTCTGCGTCGTTTGACACAAAAGGAAAACGTTTTATTTTTCGTATAAAATTCCTCGAATGGAAGGTAAGTTTATTTTTTTTTTCACTTTACAACAATATTATTCAACAACGTTAAAATAATCTTAAATATTAAAATAAGTTTATTTTTTATTGCAATCCAATAAAAATATTGGTTTCGTGTATAAAATATAGGCCGTTGATATTCGCAGCCGGCCGCGGCTATTCTAAAATGCTATTCGCAGCCGGTCGCATGAGCTGACCGGAAGTGACGTCAGACAAATCTTAAGTAAATTCTTGGCTAGAATTGTAAAAATAATTTGTTTTCTTTTGTAACAGAATTTAACAATTTCTTTCATTTTGAGCTGCTTTTTTCTCCCGTTTATTTTTGTTTTCTACAATTAATAAACCAGTTTACAAGTAAAAAATAAGTTGTTTTAATTTTTAATTACCAACACAGTGGCGAATCCCATTTTTTATTTTGAGCGGAGAATTTAACATGTCTTTTCATTTTAATTATTTGTTTTAGTTTTTCATTACTAACACAGCGGAGAATTTGGGGTACTCATGCAGAGAACGGCATGGGCGTGGCTTATCACTTGCTCAGTTGCGAAATATTTTTGTTTTTAGTAAATAATTTGTGTTTTTTGGCAAAGTTTATTTTTAATAAAATTAGCGTATTTACTGATATTTTTGAACCGCGATATTACCATTCTTTCATAACACCGATCACTTTAGTCCTGCCTTCTTACACAGGTTTTCGGGTCGCTGACAACGAATCTGATAATCAACCCCACAGCAAATTTACCGTTTAGATGGTATTAACCCCTGGAGACTGGCTCTACCTGTCGCCATTTTACAGGCTTCGTTGCCCGCCCGCTAGGTGTATCAGAATTTTAGGCGGAGTTTTTTACACCCCCCAACAAAAAACTGCGAATAAAATATATAAAACTCGTAATTTCTGTTTTTAAAGTGGGTTGTTTATTTTCCTTATGAAATATACTTCCAAAATAAACTATTACAGTCGTTTAAAACATAATAGAAGTATTATTTTTTATTTTTTAAAAACAATGTTTACAAAATGTCTAAGCGCGTTTCTCCGACAACTTCTTTTTAAAAACAATGTTTACAAAATGTCTAAGCCCGTTTCTCTCGACAACTTCCGGTTTCGCCGCCGGCCGGCTGCGAATAGCATTTTAGAATAGCCGCAGCCGGCTGCGAATAGTCACTTCGTATTTTTATTGGATTGCAATAAAAATAAACTTATTTTAATGTTTAAGATTATTTTTAACATATTGAAGGGAAGTTTTTAAAAAGTGTAAAAATAAAGGAAAAAAAAACTTACCTTAATTCCAAGAATTCAATACGAAAAAGAAATCGAAATGAATTCATTTTTGTTTTGTGTTCAAAACAAAAAAACAAATCCAAACGTTAGGATTTCTATAGTAAATTGATACAATTTTTGTTTTGTGTTCAAAACAAAAAAAAATCCAAATGTTAGGATTTCTATAGTAAATCGATACAATTTTGTTTCCGTGAGTCCAATTTTTTAAGAAATAAAATATACGAAAATATAAAAGAATCTTAATTTAAAAAATGAATAACACGATTTAAACGTGAAATTATTTGACGAGGAAATCAAACTGCTAAACAAGAATGAATTCAGGTCATCGTAAAACGGTGTAATCATTATTTTGTTCCTCGTGTAAAAATGTCCGTTGATTAGTTAAATGTGGCGAATGAAATTTAGAATATGTTTCTCAACGTTTAAGGCTTGTTACAATTTATTTATGCAAATATTACTTTTGTGTGTGCAATTATATTATTATATGGGCAATTTATATAATAAAGATAAAAAATACAGTTTTTTTTTTTAAACTGAACAATTCATTATTATTTGAGTTAGTCGAACTAATGTTACCATCCAACAATCCAACATAAGAACATTAGTCCGAATAATCCAAATATTCCCCATAAAAAATTTAAACTAAATATTTCACATAAACAACTCAAATACCGAAAAGGAATTGTACAAACAGCAAAGCCAATGACGAAAATAGATTTGGACAAAGAAATTAAACAATATCAACATGATTACATTATGAAACTTGCAACTTATTGTTATCAAAAGCAGATGTCTACTAAGCATACAATCAACACCCAGTGTAGTACGTGTTCCTGGTTTATTTTCTCACACCAGTTCCGCATTATCATCATTCTGCCGAAAACTCCCAGGCATTAACCCCGTATTTAAAAAGGGAAATAGCTAATTGTCATTAGTTAAGGCGTCAGGGTTCTGTAAGTGCAAGTGAATTGCTTCTATATTAAATGATGAAAAAAGCTATGTTTTTTTTTAAATACATTTTTCACAACCAATGCTTTAGTGTGTTGCTGTTTTTTATAATGTTAGCCTTTTTCAATTAACTTTGTCAGAAATAAACTTTATTTTGTTGACTGCTTTGAATGTAGTCTATCTGACTGTTGAGGTTTGCTCAATTTTCATGAATTATATATTTTCAGAGACAGGACATTAAAATGAAAGTGTAGTACCTGTTGATTGTTTGTGGACTAATATTTACTATGTTCTGCCGAATCAGATGCATTGTTTTGTTTGTTAGAATAAGATACTATGTTTTGCTTTGTCGTTATTATGACAAACCAAATGCATTTACTCATATAGTTATGTAGATATAGTTTTACTTCGTCTGATGTCTTGCAATTCTTTTTGGTGATAGTGGGGACTATTTACCAATAGCTGAGTGACCGACTGATATACTAATGATATTCTTTGCATTCTTTGTTTTGGCTTATGTCAGAGTGCCCAACCCCAATCAGTCAGTTAAGTTTTTTTTTCGTCATTAAATGCCCCTCCCTCAACTAAGTTTGTATTCTTTCTACAGTAAATGCCTCTCACTCGCCTTAGTGTGCTTTTTTTTACATACCCCTCCATCAGCTATTTTTCTACATAACATGCCCCCTTCAACAAAGTCGGCTTGTTTTCTACATTGAAAGACTTCGTACTACATCTTTACAAAATCATAAATAAAAGTCATCTTGGTTCAAATTATGTTTTATACGATTTACCCTTTCTCAGTCAATAGACTTGTCTCTAAAAGCAAACTAAACTTCAGTGTTTTTACAGTACAGTAAAAAGCGTCTTAGCAATGGTTAGAATATACATGATTACACCAACTACCCGAACTGTGAACTAATCCAGAGGCAGAACAGTGAATCGGCGTCTTCCCAACTACCAAAACTACGAACCCTATAATCGGTGTCAATGTAAATATAGTTTCGAATATATTAGAAGTTATTTCATCATAAGAAAAAAAAAAACAAGTCCACTTGATTTACAAACATTTCTTTAACAACACAAGTGAGGATACATTTCGTTGTTTGATATTTTAACATTAGTCTTATTAGCAATCATCGAATTTTCTCCTTCAAATCTGGCAAACAACACGTCAAATTGAGCAAAGTATCATGCTTCTCATTTCTCTCCACTACTGTTTCTGGTGGTGTAATCGAAAGAAACGCTCATGTGGACAATACATATTTAGATTTTATTAAGTAGCAAAAATTAAAATAGAATAAAAAAAAACTGAAGTCTGAAAAGGGGAAAGCTGACATTTTCTATTTTCCCACACCAACTACCAAAACTATGAACCGTACAATGCCTAGTGTTATTACTTTGTAGATTCGTAAAATCATAAACATTACCTCTGCTCGTATGATATTTCGGAGAAACAACTCAAATAACGGGAAGGAATTATACAAACAGCACAGTCAGTGAAATAACAAAAATAGATTTGGACAAAGGAAGTAATAAACAACCTATTGTTATCAAATCAAATGATTACATTATGGAATTAGCAACTTATTATTATCAACATGATTGCATTATGGAATTAGCAACTCATTATTATCAACATGATTACATTATGAAATTAGCAACTTATTATTATCAACATGATTACATTATGGAATAAGCGACTTATTATTATCACCATGATTACATTATGGAATTAGCAACTTATTATTATCAACATGATTACATTATGGAATTAGCAACTTATTATCATCAACATGATTACATTATGGAATTAGAAACTTATTATTATCAACATGATTACATTATGGAATTAGCAACTTATTATTATCAACATGATTACATTATGAAATTAGCAACTTATTATTATCAACATGATTACATTATGAAATTAGCAACTTATTATTATCAACATGATTACATTATGGAATTAGCAACTTAATATTATCAACATGATTACATTATGGAATTAGCAACTTATTATTATCAACATGATTACATTATGGAATTAGCAACTTATTGTTATCAACATGATTACATTATGAAATTAGCAACTTATTATTATCAAATGCATTGTTTTGCTTGTTAGAATAAGTTACATTATGAAATTAGCAACTTATTATTATCAACATGATTACATTATGGAATTAGCAACTTAATATTATCAACATGATTACATTATGGAATTAGCAACTTATTATTATCAACATGATTACATTATGGAATTAGCAACGTATTATTATCAACATGATTACATTATGAAATTAGCAACTTATTATTATCAACATGATTACATTATGGAATTAGCAACTTATGCATTGTTTTGCTTGTTAGAATAAGTATGTCATTATTATGGAAAATAATTTGCATTGTTTTGATTGTTGAAATAAATATTAATAATAAACTTGTTTCTTAAAAAAAACTATTCTTTATCTGACATTTGCTGTTTAATGTTTCCGACTGTCGCATTATACATGGTTCCACCAACTACCCTAATGCTAACCCGATAAGTGTAAAATTCTACATGGTCTACCCTAATGCCAGCCTCCTAATTGTCAAATTATATGTTGTCTACATCAACTAGCAGAACTACAAACTTTACAAATGATGGTCATGTAAATAGATTTTAATAGATTGTAAATGGTTATTCTTTAATTACAAACATTCGTTTAACAACTGTAGTGATGATACACTTCGTTTTCTTACAAATCTTTTATTTCAATGTTACTACAAGCCATCAATTTTCGTTTCAATAATGAAAGGGGACACGTCAAATCGGTCAAAGTTTCATGTGTGGCACTATTTTGTGTAGTTGATACTTTCAGCAATGTAGATATTCTTGCTGAGTGATGAAGTCCGTTGCATAGAAGTTGGACACTATTTTTCCCATCATCCCATTCTTAACTTTCTCTTTCTTTCTCGTTTGACCAGCATCCTATGAACACATATTTTTGTGTCTGTTGAATGATGGAGAAGGAGGGACACCCCTTTCCCTTGTGCAAAGAATTAGCGAAGCTAGCGATTGAGAAGACTGTTTTAATTATTTTATTGATGTATAATGCATATATAGTGTATAATATTAAAAGAATGAAAACAAAGATTTACACATTTGATTTGGACACATTTAATGAGGCTGACAATGGTAATACATAATGATATTCAAATGATTATATGTACTCCAATCGTTATAGACGATGCATAATACAAATATCGATGGGTACACTAGGATCTTCAATGTACGTGTGATATTTGTGTAGATAACATCAAAATGACATTGCATATCACAATTTCTTAATACTGTATCAAATTATAATTAGAATATTTCAATTTAGAAATGGGTGCAATATATCTGTAAATGCTTTAATTACTTATGCTAACAAGGAGCAGGTATTTTAATAATCTAAGAAAATGTTTGATAAAATGTGTTTTTATTTTATATAAAGACTAACTCTTACGTTAATATATTATTATTAAATTGTTGTTCAAATTGGATCAGTGAGAATTGTTCGTAGATGTGTTTTCTAGTGAGACTCATGTACTTCAATCGTTTTGGTTTTACAGTTAATTTAATTTTAGAGTTAATTTAATTTTAGACTTAATTCATCGTCATGAAAATTAAAAGCATGTTTCATGTTAATTTAAAGATTTCGCATCTTAACTGGATTAATCCATGAGAAAATTGTGAGTTTTTAAGTCATGTTTTTTCTTGTTTAATTAATGTTGTTTTATAAGAGTTTTTTTTTGTCAAGTATTTATATAAACAGATCCTTGTGTTTATTACGTATCATCGTAATAGATAAAAAAGTACGTAAATGTAAGATTTTGTTTTTAATTTCATGTTTATTTAAATATTTCGCACCTGAACTGGCATAACGATTGAGGTAATCCATAAAAAGATTGTTATATTTTTCAAGTCATATAAACGGTATTGTTTCTAGGATGAAGTAAAATGTACAATATAACTCTAAATGAAAAAAAACTACTATTCCAGTCTATTACATTAGTTAGATATAATATTCATGGCACCCGAATATAATAAGTTGAAAATCCTACTCAATGTCAACTCACAAGAAATGATAATTTCTAAACACGAGTAGTCAGATTGTGTTTTAATTCGAGAAAATAGTAATTATTAAGGCGTAAGAGCAGGTCGTTGACTTTTGTTTTGGTTTTGGGAAGCACTCAAGCATTTATGCAGTTACAGATTTCTTGCCAGGATTTAAAATACAGGAAATAAGTTGTCCGATTAGAGGATACCTTTTCGGATGTTGATATTAGGGTTGTTTTTGTTCAATGTAAAAATTACAATGTTTTGTTATCTATTTAAGCAATGCTTAGATTTCATTCATTTTCTACAAATCTTCAATAACAATCTTATTAACTAACAGCTGTCATTCCTTCTGCATTTGGCCTTCTTTAGAAGTAGTCACCTGATGAGAATTCGTCATAGATGCTGTATACAATCAAGCAAGTGAAAATAAATATGAAATCTGTGTAATGTTTTCCATTCCTTTTTTTTATGTCTGATCGACCAACAGCATCTCTAGTCACTTCATCTGCATTCAGAAATTGCAGAGACAAAATCTCCTTTCACGTTTGCTGGCCAACCTTGACTTTATCTTACTTCGGAGACTTGGGAGTCACAATATGCTACCGGGTATTGCAGTGAGACAGCAGATTCGTCTTTTTTTTGTTTTAGGGTGTATTGTCTCACTCGTAGAGTTTATGAAAGTTGTATCACATTTTATTAGTTCGTGGCTTCCTGAGCAATGAACAGTCTGCTAAAACAACCTTTATTTGCTATGGAGTGAAATTGCTACATAGAAAATGCTAGCATTTTGCGATTCTAGAATCGATCCAATTTTTACATTCCGGGCGTTTTCTTGGCTCTTGCATTTCAGACTAATTTTCATAATTAAGAGTTATATGTGAGATCTACATTATAGTTGCTTCCTGTGAATTCTCATTAGTAACCTATCGAAGCCAAGATAAAAATTTACTGATACTTTCCGTAATCCTCACTAATGAGTTTGCTAATAGTTGGCTGTAGGTGTGAAAAGAGCTCTTCCTGTCTCCTGCTCGTTCTTTAAGCAAATATTGTAAGTGGAGAGAATTAATATTTGTCTCTATTTGCTGGGCTGAAGTTTCTGTCTATTATGGGAATATGAGGCTTTTAGCACCTTTTATTAACCATGCGCCTGTGGCTTCCATACTAATCAAGAGTTTCATAAAACAACTACAGATGCTAGGTCGTGATTCTGGCATCTTCAATTACAGATTTGGTAGGTTGTCTATCCAGGTGATAAGTTATACTGGAAATCAATCCAACCTTAACAGACATTATTCTCGGCTCAAGCATTTCAGCCATGTTTTCGCCACATATTCATACATTCAATAACACGTTTCTCTTTTTTTATTTTCTGTTTTTTGGGGGGTCATTTTGTTTTAGTTTGGATAGAAAATCATAGCTTAATGTTCTCATAGAAATAAATTCAAATTCTTAGAATAATACTATTTATATATTTGAAAGAATGTCTTTGTGTTTTCACGAGAATTAGACTACATATTGTGCAAAATTATGTTTTTCATTTTTTATTTTATTTGATTAGTTTAAAGAGAGCAAAGGGCTTCATCCCGAAACTAACATTTTATTTCATTGCGAGCTGCATTTATTAAGCTGCATTATTTTACTTTAGTTGCAGATTTTGGAGAAAAAAAATTAAGTAAATATCGTCGTTTAAACAATGCAATATGTTTTGCTATATTTGTAGGGAATATATGTGGCAATCCAACAGGAAACGGATCAATGAATTTGTGTAGTGTGCTTATTTTAAAGTAATGATGAGGGATCCAGATAAGGCATACGCACCGCATATTGTATGCAAGCAATGTGTTGGGCATCTTCGACAGCGAACTATAAAGGATAAAGAGTCACTCCGGTTCGCCATTCCGAAGCTGTGGCGGGACCTGAAAAACATTATTTTTGTGCAGTCAAACGAAGGGAATCAACAAGAAGAACAAGAATCCATTGATTTATCCAAACCTCAAGTCCGCAATTAGGCTAATTTCAGACTGCAATGAAATTCTTTTTCTAGTGTTTAAAGGCCTGATCGAATCGGAATTTTTGTCCGAGGGTTCTTCTCCCTTGTGAGTTCTCATATGCCTCATTAACTTTGATTTTTCAGTCAAGAATGTAACATTTATCTCTCTTATACTTATTTTCTTATCACTTTGATTTTAATAGAGATGGGGCATTCTACCGGATGCCAAACATTCTCACATTAGTTTAGTTACTCCAACCGAGAGACCTTTTAAAGATTCTAACCGTCACTTAAAGTGCAGTTGTTTGTATTTCTCTTACACTTGATTCACCGGGTATATTCGACAGATGGTTTTCGAAATTCTTTTTTCTTTGAGCCGGTTGCTAATATAATGACTGGAATGATAAATATCTTAAGATTTCAGTTTCTTTTTATGTCGTACATAAGTGCATGGCATTTTAATTTCTACCTCACAGCTCCTGAGTATGTAGCTGTAAGAATTTCATAGTCATAGTGGATGGTGTATTACTTATTTCAAATTTTTCTTTCTCATAACTTGTTCCCATTGAATATTCAAATATATTTGCAGATTTTCAAGTGGAGATGTTTAACCACTCCATTGTGTCGTATTGTATAATAGTCGTCCCCAACAGGAGTTTACAACTGGATGTAAGGTGGCTCACACTCTACGTCTTCACAGCTCTGTTATGGCGAGCATTATTAGGGACGCTTACTTCAAGTAGGATTGCAACTTTCTCCCTCTTGTTTTATATAACTATGTAAGGCTTAATAGCCCGTCTCCTGGGTATGTAGCTGTAAAAATTTCATAGTGGATGGTGTATGACTTATTTCAAATTGTTCTTTCTCATAACTTATTCCAATATGTTACTACATAGAATATTCAAGTTTTTGCAGATTTTCAAGTGGAGATGTTTAACGACTCCATTGTGTCGCATTGTATAATAGTCGGCCCCAACAGGAGTTTACAATTGGATGTAAGTTGGCTCACACTCTACTTCTATGTGGCAGAGCCTGCATTTGTTGTTATCGCTGAGTGAGTTCTCATGTGTCTCACCAAATTTGATTTTTGAGAACAAGAATATCCACATACTTCACAAGAATATGGTTTTATACCAGTGTGAGTTCTCATATGCGTCACTAACATTGATTTTTGAGAACAAGAATACTTACACATTTCACAAGAATTTGGCTTTTCGCCAGTGTGAGTTCTCATATGTGTCACTAAGTGTGATTTTCGAGAAAAAGAATTTCCACACGTTTCACAAGAATGTGGCTTTTCCCCAGTGTGAGTTCTAACATGTCTTACTAACATCGATTTTTCAGAAGCAGAATATGCACACACTTCACAAAAATATGGCTTTTCCCCAGTGTGGGTTTTCATATGTCTCACTAACGATGATTTTTTAGAAAAAGAGTATTCACACATTTCACAAGAATGTGGCTTCTCCCCAGTGTGGCTTCTTATATGTGTCACTAACAATGATCTTTGAGAACAAGAATACCCACACACCTCACAGGAATGTGGCTTTTCTCCAGTGTGAGTTCTCATATGTGTCACCAAAGATGATTTTTTAGAAAAAGAATATCTACACACTTCACAAGAATATGGCTTCTCCCCAGTGTGGCTTCTCATATGTGTAACTAACGATGATCTTTGAGAACAAGAATACCCACACACTTCACAAGAATGTGGCTTTACTCCAGTGTGAGTTCTCATATATGCCACTAAGTATGTTTTCGCAAAAGAATAACCACACCATTTACACATATGTAGCTTTTCACTCATTTTTTTTCTAATTTTGTTAAAGACAAAGATGAGGCATTCTACTAAATGCTACACATTCTACTGCTATTTAATACATTCCAACTGAGAGTTCATTTTAAGATTCTAACTGCTCATTGTAAGTGCGTGTTCTCATATGTGTCACAGTCTGATTTTTAGAACAGGGATATCAACACTCCACAAGAATGTGGCTTTTCCACAATACAATTCCCATATGCCTGAACACATGAACAAGAATATCAGCACAATGTGGTTTTTCACTAATGTGAGTTTTCATTTGTCTCACTAAAGTGATCTGTATACCCAATTCAAAAGAATGTGGCGTTTTTCAAGTATTAGATCATATATGTGAAAGTAACCTTGATTTTTAGAACAATATCCAAACATTTTACAAGAATCTGGTTTTTCCTAGTGAGAATTCTAATGTTTCTCTGTTGTATTTTTCAGATAAAGAATATTTACACATTCTACAAGAACAATGCCCCTCTTTTTTGTTTCAATTAAATTATTAGTTTTTTTACTCAAATATTCTTAATGAGTTTTTCTTTTTACAATGCTGACTACTCATTATATTGCATTTTTATTTCTTTTTATTGTTTTACTTTAGTTTGTTTAACGTTTTGTCATTATGACTTGAATGTATATCCGAGGGTTTTCTAGGAATAGACGTTGTTTTCTTTATGACTGTATTTAGGGTTGTTTCCAAGTATTACTTCAGATTGTTTTAATTATGTTGGTTGCTTCTATCGCAAGGTAGGAAGCGTGTCGTTGTCTGTTCACATGTCTCAGAATTTTCGAGAAAAAGGATGTCAACACATTTTCCAAGAATGTGTCTTTTTTTCCAGCATGAGTACTTATGTGCCACTAAATGTGAATTTTACAAATAAAATCACACACTTAACCAAAATGTTGCTTTTCACTGGTTAGATTTCTTATATGTTCTAATTTTAAAAACATAATTCCTAAAAATCAATATTACCATAAAAATGTTTTGTTTTCATAAAATTTGTTGAATAGAAGTGTCCGGTGTAATAAACCTGCCCACAGTCTTCCAAATAACATAATAACTGTTTAAAAGATCAATTTATACTCCATTTCAATTCAATAATAGCGTTCAATCAGGAACATCTGCAAAATGAAATGAAATTCACTGTTTTTAGTATTGTCATTCATGTATTAGTATTCTGTTTACTGTTATTTTACTCACAAACTTTAGATTAATTTAATCCAAAACATCATTGAAGACACGTAAAAAAAATAACCAAATATTTTTCTAATATTACACAGAACCAGTCGATACATGTGTTGATTAGTATATAACAAAATTAAAATTGTTTATAGAGTATTTTATGATTTTCACTATAGTAAAAAAAAACTAAATGGTCCTACAGTCTTTGGTAGATAATGCATACCAACGTAGGGCTGCCTGTGCGTTGTTATTTTGTGGCAGAAGGTGCACAATCTCCAACCACGCTTCGCTGAGTGGATATTGCTAAATACCAGTGGCAAGTACAGTGTATGTACAAGACGACTAGAAATAAATGCCGAAATTAGCTGAGAGTACATACAGCACCTAGAATCCCTAAATGGTCTAAATGCATCTGGTACTAACCAGTCTGAACGTTGTATAACTTTGGTGATCTCATGAGAACTAGTCTGTCAAAGCGATTATGCCTGTAGGTAATTATATTGTAAAAACAATTATATTTTAAAAACAATTATATTTTAAAAACAATCATATTTTAAAAAAAATTATATTTTAAAAATAATTATATTTTAAAAACAATTATATTTTAAAAACAATTATATTTTAAAAACAATTATATTTTAAAAACAATTATATTTTTTAAAAAAATTATATTTTAAAACAATACATATGCCACTCTCCATCTGGGGGTACCAAATTGGTAAAAAGGTAAATTATTCCCAACTCACTTTTGTATAAATAATTGAGTTCATCTAAAGCGTATCGCAAAAACAAAAACCACACACATAAACACACACATATATATATATATACACACATATATATATATATATATATCTTAATGTTACACTGAGAGAAAATTTAAAAAGTGCATCAAAATCTTTACTTCAAACACATAGGCATAAGTTATATATGAATATACAAAATTATATAAAAAAGATCAACATTGTCTTAGTATATTGTTGTTTAGTACGCAAAACTTTTATTTAGAGTAAAATGCTATAGTGTGATTCTATACCTTTTTATAATTTATTCTTGTTAATTTTTTCTTATATATTTGTCATTTTGTTAATCCTCTAAATCAAGCAAAACTGTGTTTATAGGAAATCATTCATGAGAATAAAAAATTATTTGTAACTACAGACTTTTAAATTAAATTTAAGGGTGTAAATATTTAACATGACTTTCATTATCAAATAATGTAATAACATGCAGTTAAATGGGCTGATAAACAACAAAATAAAATTAAATAAGCAAAAGTTTTTTTCTTATATATTTGTCATTTTGTTAATCCTCTTAATCACAATTAATTTATAGGAAATATTCTTGTTCGTCATAATTCACCAGAATATAAAAATTATTTGTAACTACAGACTTTTAAATTATAAGCATTAAATTTAAGAGTGTAAATATTTCACATGTCTTTCATTATCAAATTATGAAGTTAAATGGCCTGGTAAACAGCAAAACAAAATAAAATAAATACAATAACCAAAAGTTCAGCGAGAATTCGTCACTATCAACTTTATCTCTCAACTTCCAGCACTATTCGAAAACTGACCCCATTCCATTTGCATACGAGTGCAGTAGAAGAGGAGATCTCGGGAGATTCCACGAGACTACACCTTATAAATCCATGGCTGCCATCTTTAAATTTTCTCTCTCTCTCTCAGATCCTATCCGAAGGTAAGTTGTATAACCACACAATACACACACTTGCGAGAGCTTTCTTCTTTGATTATTACATTCAACTCTACATAACATTACAAAGATTTGTAACATTCTTCAATAAGGTGCGTATTCTTCATGCTGTTTTTCAATTAATTTAATGGGATGTGCTCTGATGCATCTATATCCAACACTATTCTGGTTGTCTCTCCATAAACCTGATACCTAAACCTTATCTTAGATTAACCCCCGTTCCTTGATAACCTAGTAAAAATATTCCTATCTAGAATTTAGGAGATAGATTTTGCTGTATAATCAGCTTAATGCGTTCAAATATCACAAATAAAATTTAAAAAATAAACAAATAAAATGATATATATTCATTTAAGCTCGGGATGGGCCATCCCGTCGGATGCAAAATAATTCCCTGTTGTATCTCTATATGCCGCAAAAACTTATATTTAACTTATTAACGTATACAATGTTTATCTTTAAACATTAGTAAGAATAACTATCTATTTAACTTATTAGCGTATATTAGAATAACTATCTATTTTACTTATTAGCGTATACAATGTTTATCTTTAAACATTAGTAAGAATAACTATCTATTTAACTTATTAGCGTATATTAGAATAACTATCTATTTAACTTATTAGCGTATACAATGTTTTATCTTTAAATATTAGTAAGAATAACTATGTAAATAACTATAAAAATATACTATAACTACATATCTTATAATATTAGTAAGAATAACAATGTAAAAAACTTATATTTAACTTATTAGCGTATACAATGTTTATCTTTAAACATTAGTAAGAATAACTATCTATTTAACTTATTAACGTATATTAGAATAACTATCTATTTAACTTATTAGCGTATACAATGTTTATCTTTAAACATTAGTAAGAATAACTATGTAAATACCTATAAAAATATACTATAACTACATATTTCTGTGTTTTTAGTTCCAAGTAGTATCTACATACGTCCGAGTTGCATTGTGATTGTTTGTAAAAACAGAAAAAAATATATCCGTTCACTCATAATTCATTTGAACATAAACATTCACAACCACAGGTGTTTAACTAATATGCGTTTTAATGTTTGATCTTAAACTATTAATAAGACGAAGTATTTAAATTATTATAAACAGATAATGAAATATGAAATGAAAATATATTGCCCTGAACTGGCATCTAAGCTTCAGCCTCTGTCCTATCGACGAAACGTTGCATCTCTCTGCCTGTTCTACAAGTATTTAAATGGTGAATGCTCTGACAAACTGCAGACACTTGTGCCCCCACGACGTAGACACCCTCGACAACCCGACAGGCATCTAAATCCCACCCCCGCACAGTAGAGATCCGTAGATGTAAAAGATCTTTCTACTCCAGTAGTTGCTTCCCCAGAACCGCTAGACTCTATAATTCCATTCCAGGTTCCTGCTTTCCTAACTGTACTGACACGCAGAAGTTTAAGTGCAACGTGACCCGACATCTTGCTGCCCAAATCCCAACATATTGCCCCAGTAGTTGCTGCCACTGATAGTAGCCTCCTACACCAAAGTGGAAATGCGCCTTGTTTGGGATGAAAATGTAATAAAACAAAAAAAGCGTATTATTAAGGTTTTAACCAGAATCCAACTAATACAATACATGCATACATGTATACAAAGAATCCAACTAATACAATACATACATACATGTATACAAAGAATCCAACTAATACAATACATACATACATGTATACAAAGAATCCAACTAATACAATACATACATACATGTATACAAAGAATCCAACTAATACAATACATACATACATGTATACAAAGAATCCAACTAATACAATACATACATACATGTATACAAAGAATCCAACTAATACAATACAATACATACATGTATACAAAGAATCCAACTAATACAATACATACATGTATACAAAGAATCCAACTAATACAATACATACAACTAATACATGTATACCAAGAATCCAACTAATACAATACATACATACATGTATACAAAGAATACAACTAATACAATACATACATGAATACAAAGAATCCAACTAATACAATACATACATACATGTATACAAAGAATCCAACTAATACAATACATACAACTAATACATGTATACAAAGAATCCAACTAATACAATACATACATACATGCATACATGCATACAAAGAATCCAACTAATACAATACATACATACATGTATACAAAGAATACAACTAATACAATACATACAACTAATACATGTATACAAAGAATACAACTAATACAATACATACATACATACATACATGTATAAAAAGAATCCAACTAATACAATACATACATGTATACAAAGAATACAACTAATACAATACATACATGTATACAAAGAATCCAACTAATACAATACATACAACTAATACATGTATACAAAGAATCCAACTAATACAATACATACAACTAATACATGTATACAAAGAATACAACTAATACAATACATACATACATACATGTATACAAAGAATCCAACTAATACAATACATACATGTATACAAAGAATCCAACTAATACAATACATACATGTATACAAAGAATCCAACTAATACAATACATACATGTATACAAAGAATCCAACTAATACAATACATACAACTAATACATGTATACAAAGAATCCAACTAATACAATACATACATGTATACAAAGAATCCAACTAATACAATACATACATGTATACAAAGAATCCAACTAATACAATACATACAACTAATACATGTATACAAAGAATTCAACTAATACAATACATACATACATACATGTATACAAAGAATACATCTAATACAATACATACATACATGTATACAAAGACTCCAACTAATACAATACATACATACATGTATACAAAGAATCCAACTAATACAATACATACATACATACATGTATACAAAGAATCCAACTAATACAATACATACATACATGTATACAAAGAATACAACTAATACAATACATACATACATACATGTATACAAAGAATACAACTAATACAATACATACATACATACATGTATACAAAGAATACAGCTAATACAATACATACATACATGTACACATGTATACAAAGAATACAACTAATACAATACATACATACATACATACATACATGTATACAAAGAATACAACTAATACAATACATACATACATACATGTATACAAAGAATACAACTAATGCAATACATACATACATGTATACAAAGAATACAACTAATACAATACAATACATACATGTATACAAAGAATACAACTAATACAATACATACATACATGTATACATGTATACAAAGAATACAGCTAATACAATACATACATACATACAAACATACATGTATACAAAGAATACAACTAATACAATACATACAACTAATGTTTAATTGATGTTCTATGCGTTTTCATATATTCAGCAATTTCTTACTATTGTTTTTTAGGGGAAATATTCGTTGCCCTCTAATTAAACTATACATTAAATTATTTGTAACCACATATGTTTACCTTATTAGCGTTTTGATGAGTTATCTTGAAATATCGATAAAATTATGAATGTTTTTATTACTTTAAACACATAATAACACTTAAGTTTTATTTTTTTATTACTTTAAACAAAAAATGCCACTTGAGTTATATGTTTTTATTACTTTAAACAAATAATAACACTTAAGTTATATATTTTTTATTACTTTAAACAAAAAATAACACTTAAGTTATATGTTTTTATTACTTTAAACAAATAATGCCACTTGAGTTATATGTTTTTATTACTTTAAACAAAAAATAACACTTGAGTTATATGTTTTTATTACTTTAAACAAATAATGCCACTTGAGTTATATGTTTTATTATTTTAAACAACAAATAACACTTAAGTTATATTTTTTTATTACTTTAAACAAATAATGCCACTTGTGTTATATGTTTTTATTACTTTAAAACAAAAAATAACACTTGAGTTATATGTTTTTATTACTTTAAACAAAAATAACACTTAAGTTATATGTTTTTATTACTTTAAATAAAAATAACACTTAAGTTATATGTTTTTATTACTTTAAACAAAAAATAACACTTAAGTTATATGTTTTTATTACTTTAAACAAAAAATAACACTTGGGTTATATGTTTTTATTATTTTAAACAAAAAATAACACTTGAGTTATATGTTTTTATTACTTTAAACAAAAAATAACACTTAAGTTGTATGTTTTTATTACTTTAAACAAATAATGCTACTTAAGTTATGTTTTTATTACTTTAAACAAAAAATAACACTTGAGTTATATGTTTTTATTACTTTAAACAAAAAAAAACCTAAGTTATATGTTTTTATTACTTTAAACAAAAAATAACACTAGAGTTATATGTTTTTATTACTTTAAACAAAACATAACACTTAAGTTATATGTTTTTATTCCTTTAAACAAATAATGCCACTTTATTTATATGTTTTGATTACTTTAAACAAATAATCCCACTTAAGTCATATGTTTTTATTACTTTAAACGAATAATGCCACTTAAGTTATATGTTTTTATTACTTTAAACAAATAATGCCACTTAAGTTATATGTTTTTATTACTTTAAACAAATAATGCCACTTAAGTCATATGTTTTTATTACTTTAAACAAATAATGCCACTTAAGTCATATGTTTTTATTACTTTAAACAAATAATGCCACTTAAGTTATATGTTTTTATTACTTTAAACAAATAGTGCCACTTAAGTTATATGTTTTTATTACTTTAAACAAATAATGCCACTTAAGTCATATGTTTTTATAACTTTAAACAAATAATGCAACTTAAGTCATATGTTTTTATTACTTTAAACAAATAATGCCACTTAAGTTATATGTTTTTATTACTTTAAACAAATAATGCCACTTAAGTTATATGCTTTTATTACTTTAAACAAGAAACAACACTTAAGTTATATGTTTTTATTACTTTAAACAAAAAATAACACTTGAGTTATATGTTTTTATTACTTTAAACAAAAAATAACACGTAAGTTATATGTTTTTATTACTTTAAACGAAAAATAACACTACAATTTTATTTTTTTATTATTTAAACAAAAAATAACACTTAAGTTATATGTTTTTATTACTTTAAACAAAAAATAACACTTAAGTTTTATTTTTTATAACTTTAAACAAAAAATAACACTTAAGGTTTATTTTTTATTACTTCAAACAAAAAATAACACTTAAGTTATATGTTTTTATTACTTTAAACAAAAAATAACACTTGAGTTATATGTTTTTATTACTTTAAACAAAAAATACCACTTAAGTTGTATGTTTTTATTACTTTAAACGAAAAATAACACTAAAATTTTATTTTTTTATTACTTTAAACAAAAAATAACACTTAAGTTATATGTTTTTATTACTTTAAACAAAAATAACACTTAAGTTATATGTTTTTATTACTTTAAACAAAAAAAACACTTCCGTTTTATTTTTTATTACTTTAAACAAAAAATAACACTTAAGTTTTATTTTTTATTATTTAAAAAAAAATAACACTTAAGTTATATGTTTTTATTACTTTAAACAAAAAATAACACTTAAGTTATATGTTTTTATTACTTTAAATAAAAAATAACACTTCCGTTTTATGTTTTATTACTTTAAACAAAAAATAACACTTAAGTTTTATTTTTTTATTACTTTGAACAAAAAATAACACTTAAGTTATATTTTTTATTACTTTAAATAACAAATAACACTTAAGTTATATGTTTTTATTACTTTAAACAAAAAATAACACTTGAGTTATATGTTTTTATTACTTTAAACAAAAAATAACACTTATGTTTTATTTTTTTGTTACTTTAAACAAATAATAACACTTAAGTTTTATTTTTTATTACTTTAAAAAAAAATAACACTTAAGTTATATGTTTTTATTACTTTAAACAAAAAATAACACTTAAGTTATATGTTTTATTACTTTAAACAAATAATCCCACTTAAGTCATATGTTTTTATTACTTTAAACAAATAATGCTACTTAAGTCATATGTTTTTATTACTTTAAACAAATAATGCCACTTAAGTCATATGTTTTTATTACTTTAAACAAATAATGCCACTTAAGTTATATGTTTTTATTACTTTAAACAAAAAATAACACTTAAGTTATATGTTTTTATTACTTTAAACAAAAAATAACATTTAAGTTATATGTTTTTATTACTTTAACCTAAAAATAACACTTGAGTTTTATTTTTTATTACTTTAAACAAAAAATACCACTTAAGTTATATGTTTTTATTACTTAAACAAATAATGCCACTTAAGTTATATGTTTTTATTACTTTAAACCAATAATGCCACTTAATTTATACGTTTTTATTACTTTAAACAAATAATGCCACTTAATTTATATGTTTTTATTACTTTAAACAAATAATGCCACTTAAGTCATATGTTTTTATTACTTTAAACAATAAATGCCACTTAAGTTATATGTTTTTATTACATTTAACAAATAATGCCACTTAAGTTATATGTTTTTATTACTTTAAACAAATAATGCCACTTAAATCATATGTTTTTATTACTTTAAACAAATAATGCCACTTAAGTTATATGTTTTTATTACTTTAAACAAATAATGCCACTTAAGTTATATGTTTTTATTACTTTAAACAAATAATGCCACTTAAGTCATATGTTTTTATTACTTTAAACAAATAATGCCACTTAAGTCATATGTTTTTATTACTTTAAACAAATAATGCCACTTAAGTCATATGTTTTTATTACTTTAAACAAATAATGCCACTTAAGTTATATGTTTTTATTACTGTAAACAAATAATGCCACTTAAGTCATATGTTTTTATTACTTTAAACAAATAATGCCACTTAAGTTATATGTTTTTATTACTTTAAACAAATAATGCCACTTAAGTTATGTGTTTTTATTACTTTAAACAAATAATGCCACTTAAGTTATATGTTTTTATTACTTTAAACAAATAATGCCACTTAAGTCATATGTTTTTATTACTTTAAACAAATAATGCCACTTAAGTTATATGTTTTTATTACTTTAAACAAATAATGCCACTTAAGTTATATGTTTTTATTACTTTAAACAAATAATGCCACTTTAGTTATATGTTTTTATTACTTTAAACAAATAATGCCACTTAAGTTATATGTTTTTATTACTTTAAACAAATAATGCCACTTAAGTTATATGTTTTAATTACCTTAAACAAATAATGCCACTTAAGTCATATGTTTTTATTACTTTAAACAAATAATGCCACTTAAGTTATATGTTTTTATTACTTTAAACAAAAAATAACACTTAAGTTATATGTTTTTATTACTTTAAACAAAAAATAACATTTAAGTTATATGTTTTTATTACTTTAAACTAAAAATAACACTTGAGTTTTATTTTTTATTACTTTAAACAAAAAATACCACTTAAGTTATGTTTTTATTACTTTAAACAAAAAATAACACTTGAGTTATATGTTTTTATTACTTTAAACAAAAAATACCACTTAAGTTATATGTTTTTATTACTGTAAACAAATAATGCCACTTAAGTTATAAGTTTTTATTACTTTAAACCAATAATGCCACTTAATTTATATGTTTTTATTACTTTACACAAATAATGCCCCTTAATTTATAAGTTTTTATTACTTTAAACAAATAATGCCACTTAAGTCATATGTTTTTATTACTTTAAACAATAAATGCCACTGAAGTTATATGTTTTTATTACATTTAACAAATAATGCCACTTAAGTTATATGTTTTTATTACTTTAAACAAATAATGCCACTTAAGTCATATGTTTTTATTACTTAAACAAATAATGCCACTTAAGTTATATGTTTTTATTACTTTAAACAAATAATGCCACTTAAGTCATATGTTTTTATTACTTTAAACAAATAATGCAACTTAAGTTATATGTTTTTATTACTGTAAACAAATAATGCCACTTAAGTCATATGTTTTTATTACTTTAAACAAATAATGCCACTTAAGTTATATGTTTTTATTACTTTAAACAAATAATGCCACTTAAGTTATGTGTTTTTATTACTTTAAACAAATAATGCCACTTAAGTTATATGTTTTTATTACTTTAAACAAATAATGCCACTTAAGTTATATGTTTTTATTACTTTAAAAAATAATGCCACTTAAGTTATATGTTTTTATGACTTTAAACAAATAATGCCACTTAAGTCATATGTTTTTATAACTTTAAACAAATAATGCCACTTTAGTTATATGTTTTTATTACTTTAAACAAATAATGAAACTTAAGTTATATGTTTTTATTACTTTAAACAAATAATGCCACTTAAGTTATATGTTTTTATTACTTTAAATAAATAATGCCACTTAAGTCATATGTTTTTATTACTTTAAACAAATAATGCCACTTTAGTTATAAAAATAAATATAATATATAATATATAATATATATAATAAAATATAATATAAATTTAGTTATAAAAATAAAAACATTTTTTATTACTTTAAAAAAATAATGCCACTTAAGTTATATGTTTTTATTACTTTAAACAAATAATGCCACTTAAGTTATATGTTTTTATTACTTTAAACAAATAATGCCACTTAAGTCATATGTTTTTATTACTTTAAACAAATAATGCCACTTAAGTTATATGTTTTTATTACTTTAAACAAATAATGCCACTTAAGTCATATGTTTTTATTACTTTAAACAAATAATGCTACTTAAGTCATATGTTTTTATTACTTTAAACAAATAATGCCACTTAAGTCATATGTTTTTATTACTTTAAACAAATAATGTAACTTAAGTTATATTTTTTTATTACTTTAAACAAAAAATAACATTTAAGTTATATGTTTTTATTACTTTAAAAAAATAAAGCCACTTAAGTTATATGTTTTTATTACTTTAAACAAATAATGCCACTTAAGTTATATGTTTTTATTACTTTAAACAAATAATGCCACTTAAGTCATATGTTTTTATTACTTTAAACAAATAATGCCACTTAACTTATATGTTTTTATTACTTTAAACAAAAAATAACACTTAAGTTATATATTTTTATTACTTTAAACAAAAAATAACATTTAAGTTATATGTTTTTATTACTTTAAACTAAAAATAACACTTGAGTTTTATTTTTTATTACTTTAAACAAAAAATACCACTTAAGTTATATGTTTTTATTACTTTAAACAAAAAATAACACTTGAGTTATATGTTTTTATTACTTTAAACAAAAAATACCACTTAAGTTATATGTTTTTATTACTTTAAACAAATAATGCCACTTAAGTCATATGTTTTTATTACTTTAAACAAATAATGCCACTTAACTTATATGTTTTTATTACTTTAAACAAAAAATAACACTTAAGTTATATATTTTTATTACTTTAAACAAAAAATAACATTTAAGTTATATGTTTTTATTACTTTAAACTAAAAATAACACTTGAGTTTTATTTTTTATTACTTTAAACAAAAAATACCACTTAAGTTATATGTTTTTATTACTTTAAACAAAAATAACACTTAAGTTATAATTTTATTACTTTAAACAAAAAATAACACTTAAGTTATATGTTTTTATTACTTTAAACAAATAATGCCACTTAAGTTATATGTTTTTATTACTTTAAACAAATAATGCCACTTAAGTCATATGTTTTTATTACTTTAAACAAATAATGCCACTTAAGTTATATGTTTTTATTACTTTAAACAAATAATGCCACTTAAGTCATATGTTTTTATTACTTTAAACAAATAATGCAACTTAAGTTATATGTTTTTATTACTGTAAACAAATAATGCAACTTAAGTCATATGTTTTTATTACTTTAAACAAATAATGCCACTTAAGTTATATGTTTTTATTACTTTAAACAAATAATGCCACTTAAGTTATGTGTTTTTATTACTTTAAACAAATAATGCCACTTAAGTTATATGTTTTTATTACTTTAAACAAATAATGCCACTTAAGTTATATGTTTTTATTACTTTAAACAAATAATGCTACTTAAGTTATATGTTTTTATGACTTTAAACAAATAATGCCACTTAAGTCATATGTTTTTATAACTTTAAACAAATAATGCCACTTTAGTTATATGTTTTTATTACTTTAAACAAATAATGCCACTTAAGTTATATGTTTTTATTACTTTAAACAAATAATGCCACTTAAGTTATATGTTTTTATTACTTTAAACAAATAATGCCACTTTAGTCATATGTTTTTATTACTTTAAACAAATAATGCCACTTAAGTTATATGTTTTTATTACTTTAAACAAAAAATAACACTTAAGTTATATGTTTTTATTACTTTAAACAAAAAATAACATTTAAGTTATATGTTTTTATTACTTTAAACTAAAAATAACACTTGAGTTTTATTTTTTATTACTTTAAACAAAAAATACCACTTAAGTTATGTTTTTATTACTTTAAACAAAAAATAACACTTGAGTTATATGTTTTTATTACTTTAAACAAAAAATACCACTTAAGTTATATGTTTTTATTACTTAAACAAATAATGCCACTTAAGTTATATGTTTTTATTACTTTAAACCAATAATGCCACTTAATTTATATGTTTTTATTACTTTACACAAATAATGCCCCTTAATTTATATGTTTTTATTACTTTAAACAAATAATGCCACTTAAGTTATATGTTTTTATTACTTTAAACAATAAATGCCACTTAAGTTATATGTTTTTATTACATTTGACAAATAATGCCACTTAAGTTATATGTTTTTATTACTTTAAACAAATAATGCCACTTAAGTCATATGTTTTTATTACTTTAAACAAATAATGCCACTTAAGTTATATGTTTTTATTACTTTAAACAAATAATGCCACTTAAGTTATATGTTTTTATTACTTTAAACAAATAATGCCACTTAAGTCATATGTTTTTATTACTTTAAACAAATAATGCCACTTAAGTTATATGTTTTTATTAGTTAAAACAAATAATAACACTCAAGTCATATGTTTTTTTTTACTTTAAACAAATAATATCACTTAAGTTATATTTTTTTATTACTTTAAACAAATAATGCCACTTAAGTCATATGTTTTTATTACTTTAAACAAAGAATGCCACTTAAGTTATATGTTTTTATTACTTTAAACAAATAATGCCACTTAAGTTATATGTTTTTATTACTTTAAACAAATAATGCCACTTAAGTCATATGTTTTTATTACTTTAAACAAATAATGCCACTTAAGTTATATGTTTTTATTACTGTAAACAAATAATGCCACTTAAGTCATATGTTTTTATTACTTTAAACAAATAATGCCACTTAAGTCATATGTTTTTATTACTTTAAACAAATAATGCCACTTAAGTCATATGTTTTTATTACTTTAAACAAATAATGCCACTTAAGTTATGTGTTTTTATTACTTTAAACAAATAATGCCACTTAAGTTATATGTTTTTATTACTTTAAACAAAGAATGCCACTTAAGTTATATGTTTTTATTACTTTAAACAAATAATGCCACTTAAGTTATATGTTTGTATTACTTTAAACAAATAATGCCACTTAAGTTATATGTTTTTATTACTTTAAACAAATAATGCCACTGAAGTTATATGTTTTTATTACTTTAAACAAATAATGCCACTTAAGTCATATGTTTTTATTACTTTAAACAAATAATGCTACTTAAGTCATATGTTTTATTACTTTAAACAAATAATGCCACTTAAGTCATATGTTTTTATTACTTTAAACAAATAATGTCACTTAAGTCATATGTTTTTATGACTTTAAACAAATAATGCCACTTAAGTTATATGTTTTTATTACTTTAAACAAATAATGCCACTTAAGTTATATGTTTTTATTACTTTAAACAAATAATGCCACTTAAGTTATATGTTTTTATTACTTTAAACAAATAATGCCACTTAAGTTATATGTTTTTATTACTTTAAACAAATAATGCCACTTAAGTCATATGTTTTTATTACTTTAAACAAATAATGCCACTTAAGTTATATGTTTTTATTACTTTAAACAAAAAATAACACTTAAGTTATATGTTTTTATTACTTTAAACAAAAAATAACATTTAAGTTATATGTTTTTATTACTTTAAACTAAAAATACCACTTGAGTTGTATTTTTTATTACTTTAAACAAAAAATACCACTTAAGTTATATGTTTTTATTACTTTAAACAAAAAATAACACTTGAGTTATATGTTTTTATTACTTTAAACAAAAAATACCACTTAAGTTATATGTTTTTATTACTTAAACAAATAATGCCACTTAAGTTATATGTTTTTATTACTTTAAACCAATAATGCCACTTAATTTATATGTTTTTATTACTTTACACAAATAATGCCCCTTAATTTATATGTTTTATTACTTTAAACAAATAATGCCACTTAAGTCATATGTTTTTATTACTTTAAACAATAAATGCCACTTAAGTTATATGTTTTTATTACATTTAACAAATAATGCCACTTAAGTCATATGTTTTTATTACTTTAAACAAATAATGCCACTTAAGTTATATGTTTTTATTACTTTAAACAAATAATGCCACTTAAGTTATATGTTTTTATTACTTTAAACAAATAATGCCACTTAAGTCATATGTTTTTATTACTTTAAACAAATAATGCCACTTAAGTTATATGTTTTTATTAGTTAAAACAAATAATAACACTCAAGTCATATGTTTTTTTTTACTTTAAACAAATAATATCACTTAAGTTATATGTTTTTATTACTTTAAACAAATAATGCCACTTAAGTCATATGTTTTTATTACTTTAAACAAATAATGCCACTTAAGTCATATGTTTTTATTACTTTAAACAAATAATGCAACTTAAGTTATATGTTTTTATTACTTTAAACAAATAATGCCACTTAAGTCATATGTTTTTATTACTTTAAACAAATAATGCCACTTAAGTTATATGTTTTTATTACTTTAAACAAATAATGCCACTTAAGTTATGTGTTTTTATTACTTTAAACAAATAATGCCACTTAAGTTATATGTTTTTATTACTTTAAACAAATAATGCAACTTAAGTTATATGTTTTTATTACTTTAAACAAATAATGCCACTTAAGTTATATGTTTTTATTACTTTAAACAAATAATGCCACTTAAGTCAGATGTTTTTATTACTTTAAACAAATAATGCCACTTTAGTTATATGTTTTTATTACTTTAAAAAAATAATGCCACTTAAGTTATATGTTTTTATTACTTTAAACAAATAATGCCACTTAAGTCATATGTTTTTATTACTTTAAACAAATAATGCCATTTAGTCATATGTTTTTATTACTTTAAACAAATAATGCTACTTAAGTCATATGTTTTTATTACTTTAAACAAATAATGCCACTTAAGTCATATGTTTTTATTACTTTAAACAAATAATGTCACTTAAGTTATATGTTTTTATTACTTTAAACACAAAATAACACTTAAGTTATATGTTTTTATTACTTTAAACAAAAAATAACATGTAAGTTATATGTTTTTATTACTTTAAACTAAAAATAACACTTGAGTTTTATTTTTTATTACTTTAAACAAAAAATACCACTTAAGTTATATGTTTTTATTACTTTAAACAAAAAATAACACTTGAGTTATATGTTTTTATTACTTTAAACAAAAAATACCACTTAAGTTATATGTTTTTTTTACTTAAACAAATAATGCCACTTAAGTTATATGTTTTTATTACTTTAAACCAATAATGCCACTTAATTTATATGTTTTTATTACTTTAAACAAATAATGCCACTTAATTTATATGTTTTTATTACTTTAAACAAATAATGCCACTTAAGTCATATGTTTTTATTACTTTAAACAATAAATGCCACTTAAGTTATATGTTTTTATTACATTTAACAAATAATGCCACTTAAGTTATATGTTTTTATTACTTTAAACAAATAATGCCACTTAAGTCATATGTTTTTATTACTTTAAACAAATAATGCCACTTAAGTTATATGTTTTTATTACGTAAAACAAATAATGCCACTTAAGTTATATGTTTTTATTACTTTAAACAAATAATGCCACTTAAGTCATATGTTTTTATTACTTTAAACAAATAATGCCACTTAAGTTATATGTTTTTATTACTTTAAACAAATAATGCCACTTAAGTCATATGTTTTTATTACTTTAAACAAATAATGCCACTTAAGTTATATAGGTTTTTATTACTTTAAACAAATAATGCCACTTAAGTTATATGTTTTTATTACTTTACACAAATAATGCCACTTAAGTTATATGTTTTTATTACTTTAAACAAATCATGCCACTCAAGTTATATGTTTTTCTTACTTTAAACAAATAATGCCACTTAAGTCATATGTTTTTATTACTTTAAACAAATAATGCCACTTAAGTCATATGTTTTTATTACTTTAAACAAATAATGCCACTTAAGTTATATGTTTTTATTACTTTAAACAAATAACGCCACTTAAGTCATATGTTTTTATTACTTTAAACAAATAATGCCACTTAAGTTATATGTTTTTATTACTTTAAACAAATAATGCCACTTAAGTTATATGTTTTTATTACTTTAAACAAAAAATGCCACTTAAGTTATATTTTTTTATTACTTTAAACAAATAATGCCACTTTAGTTATATGTTTTTATTACTTTAAACAAATAATGCCACTTAAGTCATATGTTTTTATTACTTTAAACAAATAATGCCACTTAAGTTATATGTTTTTATTACTTTAAACAAATAATGCCACTTAATTTATATGTTTTTATTACTTTAAACAAATAATGCCACTTAAGTTATATGTTTTTATTACTTTAAACAAATAATGCCACTGAAGTTATATTTTTTTATTACTTTAAACAAATAATGCCACTTAAGTCATATGTGTTTATTACTTTAAACAAAAAATGCAACTTAAGTTATATGTTTTTATTACTTTAAACAAATAATGCCACTTAAGTTATATGTTTTTATTACTTTAAACAAATAATGCCACTTAAGTCATATGTTTTTATGACTTTAAACAAATAATGCCACTTAAGTTATATGTTTTTATTACTTTAAACAAATAATGCCACTTAAGTTATATGTTTTTATTACTTTAAACAAATAATGCCACTTAAGTTATATGTTTTTATTACTTTAAACCAATAATGCCACTTAAGTTATATGTTTTTATTACTTTAAACAAATAATGCCACTTAAGTTATATGTTTTTATTACTTTAAACAAATAATGCCACTTAAGTCATATGTTTTTATTACTTTTAACAAATAATGCCACTTTAGTTATATGTTTTTATTACTTTAAAAAAATAATGCCACTTAAGTTATATGTTTTTATTACTTTAAACAAATAATGCCACTTAAGTTATATGTTTTTATTACTTTAAACAAATAATGCCACTTAAGTCATATGTTTTTATTACTTTAAACAAATAATGCCACTTAAGTTATATGTTTTTATTACTTTAAACAAATAATGCCACTTAAGTCATATGTTTTTATTACTTTAAACAAATAATGCTACTTAAGTCATATGTTTTTATTACTTTAAACAAATAATGCCACTTAAGTCATATGTTTTTATTACTTTAAACAAATAATGCCACTTAAGTTATATGTTTTTATTACTTTAAACAAAAAATAACACTTAAGTTATATGTTTTTATTACTTTAAACAAAAAATAACATTTAAGTTATATGTTTTTATTACTTTAAACTAAAAATAACACTTGAGTTTTATTTTTTATTACTTTAAACAAAAAATACCACTTAAGTTATATGTTTTTATTACTTTAAACAAAAAATAACACTTGAGTTATATGTTTTTATTACTTTAAACAAAAAATACCACTTAAGTTATATGTTTTTATTACTTAAACAAATAATGCCACTTAAGTTATATGTTTTTATTACTTTAAACCAATAATTCCACTTAATTTATATGTTTTTATTACTTTAAACAAATAATGCCACTTAATTTATATGTTTTTATTACTTTAAACAAATAATGCCACTTAAGTCATATGTTTTTATTACTTTAAACAATAAATGCCACTTAAGTTATATGTTTTTATAACATTTAACAAATAATGCCACTTAAGTTATATGTTTTTATTACTTTAAACAAATAATGCCACTTAAGTCATATGTTTTTATGACTTTAAACAAATAATGCCACTTAAGTTATATGTTTTTATTACTTTAAACAAAAAATGCAACTTAAGTTATATGTTTTTATTACTTTAAACAAATAATGCCACTTAAGTTATATGTTTTTATTACTTTAAACAAATAATGCCACTTAAGTCATATGTTTTTATGACTTTAAACAAATAATGCCACTTAAGTTATATGTTTTTATTACTTTAAACAAATAATGCCACTTAAGTTATATGTTTTTATTACTTTAAACAAATAATGCCACTTAAGTTATATGTTTTTATTACTTTAAACCAATAATGCCACTTAAGTCATATGTTTTTATTACTTTAAACAAATAATGCCACTTAAGTTATATGTTTTTATTACTTTAAACAAATAATGCCACTTAAGTCATATGTTTTTATTACTTTAAACAAATAATGCCACTTAAGTTATATGTTTTTATTACTTTAAACAGATAATGCCACTTAAGTTATATGTTTTTATTACTTTAAACAAATAATGCCACTTAAGTTATATGTTTTTATTACTTTAAACAAATAATGCCACTTAAGTCATATGTTTTTATTACTTTAAACAAATAATGGCACTTTAGTTATATGTTTTTATTAATTTAAAAAAATAATGCCACTTAAGTTATATGTTTTTATTACTTTAAACAAATAATGCCACTTAAGTTATATGTTTTTATTACTTTAAACAAATAATGCCACTTAAGTCATATGTTTTTATTACTTTAAACAAAAAATAACATTTAAGTTATATGTTTTTATTACTTTAAACTAAAAATAACACTTGAGTTTTATTTTTTATTACTTTAAACAAAAAATACCACTTAAGTTATATGTTTTTATTACTTTAAACAAAAAATAACACTTGAGTTATATGTTTTTATTACTTTAAACAAAAAATACCACTTAAGTTATATGTTTTTATTACTTTAAACCAATAATGCCACTTAATTTATATGTTTTTATTACTTTAAACAAATAATTCCACTTAATTTATATGTTTTTATTACTTTAAACAAATAATGCCACTTAAGTCATATGTTTTTATTACTTTAAACAATAAATGCCACTTAAGTTATATGTTTTTATTACTTTAAACAAATAATGCACTTAAGTCATATGTTTTTATTACTTTAAACAAATAATGCCACTTAAGTTATATGTTTTTATTACTTTAAACAAATAATGCCACTTAAGTCATATGTTTTTATTACTTTAAACAAATAATGCCACTTAAGTTATATGTTTTTATTAATTTAAACAAATAATGCCACTTAAGTTATATGTTTTTATTACTTTAAACAAATAATGCACTTAAGTTATATGTTTTTATTACTTTAAACAAATAATGCCACTTAAGTCATATGTTTTTATTACTTTAAACAAATAATGCCACTTAAGTCATATGTTTTTATTACTTTAAACAAATAATGCCACTTAAGTTATATGTTTTTATTACTTTAAACAAATAATGCCACTTAAGTCATATGTTTTTATTACTTTAAACAAATAATGCCACTTAAGTTATATGTTTTTATTACTTTAAACAAATAATGCCACTTAAGTCATATGTTTTTATTACTTTAAACAAATAATGCCACTTAAGTTATATGTTTTTATTACTTTAAACAAAAAATGCCACTTAAGTTATATGTTTTTATTACTTTAAACAAATAATGCCACTTTAGTTATATGTTTTTATTACTTTAAACAAATAATGCCACTTAAGTCATATGTTTTTATTACTTTAAACAAATAATGCCACTTAAGTTATATGTTTTTATTACTTTAAACAAATAATGCCACTTAAGTTATATGTTTTTATTACTTTAAACAAATAATGCCACTTAAGTTATATGTTTTTATTACTTTAAACAAATAATGCCACTGAAGTTATATGTTTTTATTACTTTAAACAAATAATGCCACTTAAGTCATATGTTTTTATTACTTTAAACAAAAAATGCCACTTAAGTTATATGTTTTTATTACTTTACACAAATAATGCCACTTAAGTTATATGTTTTTATTACTTTAAACAAATAATGCCACTTAAGTCATATGTTTTTATTACTTTAAACAAATAATGCCACTTAAGTTATATGTTTTTATTACTTTAAACAAATAATGCCACTTAAGTTATATGTTTTTATTACTTTAAACCAATAATGCCACTTAAGTCATATGTTTTTATTACTTTAAACAAATAATGCCACTTAAGTTATATGTTTTTATTACTTTAAACAAATAATGCCACTTAAGTCATATGTTTTTATTACTTTAAACAAATAATGCCACTTAAGTTATATGTTTTTATTACTTTAAGCAAATAATGTCACTTAAGTCATATGTTTTTATTACTTTAAACAAATAATGCCACTTAAGTTATATGTTTATTACTATAAACAAAAAATAACACTTAAGTTATATGTTTTTATTACTTTAAACAAAAAATAACATTTAAGTTATATGTTTTTATTACTTTAAACTAAAAATAACACTTGAGTTTTATTTTTTATTACTTTAAACAAAAAATAACACTTAAGTTATATGTTTTTATTACTTTAAACAAAAAATAACACTTGAGTTATATGTTTTTATTACTTTAAACAAAAAATAACACTTAAGTCATATGTTTTTATTACTTTAAACAAATAATGCCACTTAAGTCATATGTTTTTATTACTTTAAACAAGTAATGCCACTTAAGTTATATTTCTTAGTAGGTTATGTCTTTATTCTTCTCTTTTTGCTTTACTTTTTTAATTTGATTTTTTTCATATATGTTTTTAAATTGATTGTAACAATTTATTCATTTTAATCAACAGACCACATCATATTTTTTACACAATCCGATGCAATCGAATTGAGTAATTTTAAAATCATTTAGTTTGTTTATATGGACTTCGTAACAGACAAGGTATGAAGCCATTTGATATTAGAAGTATTAAAAAGAACTAAAAGTGATAAACACAAATCAGCAGACAAATATTTACCACAGTCTGCAAAACAGCAAGATGATAGGTGAGAAAAACACAGTAGAAATAGACTTCTACAAACCTAAGGTTTATGGTAAGAAGGTGCTAAGTTTTATGGTAAGAAGGGTCTAAGGTTTATGGTAAGAAGGTGCTAAGGTTTATGGTAAGAAGGTGCTAAGGTTTATGGTAAGAAGATGCTAAGGTTTATGGTAAGAAGCTACTCTCATATGTGATGGTGGTTTAAATTCTCAAACCACCTTCTTCCGAATAAAAAGGGCAGTAAAATGCATTCATTATATTCTTGTTCCGGCTTTAATATTCCAAACGATTTTAATATTTCCATCACCAATATAATTTTAAAATAAAAACATTAAACAATATAAATAAAATGTTGGTTTTGTTCTCGAAAAGAAATAATGAAGATGTTTCCATGCATCCGAGAACAATATAAAATGTAAAATCAAACCAAAATCTTATTTGTTTTGTCAGTGTTTTAAACTTTAAATTATCAATTCATTTGCGTCTGCAGTGAGGAAATTGAGTTGTGTGAGAAATAAATTTCTTACATATTGTCAGTGTTTTAAACTTTAAATTTTAAATTCATTTCCTTCTGCGGGGAGGAAATTGAGTTGTGTGAGAAAGAAATTTCTTACATATTGTCAGTGTTTTAAACTTTAAATTATCAATTCAAAATATTCAATTTTAAAATAAAACACATTAATCATTTTAAAACTGCATTTTCATTCCCTTTTTTTTTTATTTGTTAAACAACGTATTATTTCTATCGTTTAATGTTTTTAATTTTTAATTATAAAATAAAACATTTAAATTATAAAATAAAACACATTTAATCCTTTTATTTGTTAAACAATGTGGTTAATCTAAAATAAATTATACGTAAACAAACTATTATTATTTATCGGTGACGACCCAACGTGCCCCCCACTTTTTTTTTTAACTAAACAGCAAATCGGCCTTTTTTTTTATATCCAGTTCTTTTGTAAAGCATAGCGCAAACAATATTTATTTGTTTGCAATAAAAATAACTTGTATTTTCTTTAATGTTTAAGGTTATTTTAAGACATTTAATGGAATTTTGGCACCGGAATTTTTTAGTGTAAACAGAAAAAGAAAAAACTTACCTTTCATTTCAGAATTTTAATACGGCCAAAAACAGAAAAAAATGTTTTGTTTTAGGATTTTTTTAGTAAATTTATACAACTTTTGTTTTTTTTTGTGTTCAATTCATTGAGAAATAAAATAACTGAAAATATAAAAGAATCAAAATTAAAAGATAAAAAAAACACGATTTAAACGTGAAATTATTTAAAAAGTCGGAATTGCTAATAAACAGTCCGCCTAGGCAATTTAAGTCACCGTAATAACACGGTGTAATCATTATTCTGTTCGTCGTGTAAAAATGCCCGTTCATTAGTTAAGTGTGCCGAATTGTTTTCATAGCAAGTTTAGGTTATATTTGTCAATGCTTAAGACTTGTTGGGGGTTTCTTTTCTAAATTTCTGTTTTGTGTGTTGAATACATCAAAAATACGATTTATGAAGATATGAAAATCATGTTTTTTTTTAAAGACTGAACATTTCATTAGTATTTCGATTAGTCGAACTACATCGAGAACATTGAGAACGAAAGCCCAAACAATCCAAAATAATCCTCATAAAATAAATACGAAACTGAATATTTCACATAAAAAACTTAAATAAAAGGAAGAAATTGATTAAATGACAAAAATAAATTTGGATAAAAAACAGTAAATTTAAACACATGATTACATTTTGAAAATTGTAATTTATTCTTATCAAATTTGATCCGGTTAAACTTATGGTGACTTTCCCTGACGATTACAGACTTCAATCTGCTAATTACTTGACTAAAAGACATAAAATAAGCATCTAGCGAACAAAAATTAATGTGTAGTACCTGTTCTGGATTTGTGTGACATTTTGGCGATGTTTCGCGTTATTATCATCTGGCGAGTTAAAGGCAGGCTGGCTTCACTTGTCACCAGTTGCGGACATTAATATCTCTTTTGATAGCAGAATAGCTAATTGCCAATAGCTGAGGTACTGATACTCGATAATGCTACCGTGCTACTCGGCCATTTTTTTTCAGGTCACAGATAAGCGTGCCCCTTTCCTCGTCTAAGTAGATTTTGTCCGTGCTAAATGGTTTTTTCTAAATCTTTGCAGAATTGTAAATTAATAATAAATAAATAAATAAATAAATAGCATAAATACCAGATGCTTTTAAAGCTGGTGTGCTATTACATAGGTCGCACGCACGCAATTACGCACCGGTTATCTGCTCTTGTCATGAATTCTGATTCAGTCAGCAGGCAGCCTTTCTTTACTTCCTGTTTCGCTTTCTTGTTCTACTTCTGCTTTCACTATTTCTCTCTTTTCATTCGAACAGTCCGCCTTGGCAAGGCGTTCCCCTTTCAAGGTAAGAAAGAATACACATAGTTACCTTAACGAACTCTCGCATACACAATGCACATTTAACGTATACTTTAATGAATTTCTGTGGCCAAACATTCAGACAACCATAGGAACCAAGAATATATACACACAACAAACATTCTAACTCCATAAACTTATATATATATATATATATATATATATATATATATATATATATATATATATATATATATATATATATATATATATATATATATATTGTGTGTGGTCTTGTCATGAATTCTTATTCAGCTAACAGACAGCGTTTCTTTACTCTCTGTTTCGCTTTCTTGTTCTACTTCTGCATTCTCTATCTCTCTCTCTCTCTCTGTTCATTCAGATCGTCCATGTAGTGAGTCACATATTAACACATGCATCCGTAGGGCGTTTTCCATTCAATTTAAGAAATAATACATATTTTTACCTTAACGAACTCTCTCATACGCAATGAACATTCAACGTATAATTTAATGAACTCCTGTGATCACGCAAAAATATCCAGACACACCTATAAATAAAGAACATTCTAACTCCATACTCGCGCGCGCACGCACACACACACACACACACATTATATATATATATATATATATATATATATATATATATATATATATATATTGTTGATTGTTTATTATGATGCCTCACATGCTAATGGCGATGTCCGACCTTCAACGTAACATGCAATATCAAACATTACCTTTTTAGTTGAATAAACTATGCTATAGTCTAGTTAGGGTTAAAATAAAGTGTGCTTTAGGGTTTGGATATTTAAAAATTAGTTTTTCTGAGTTTGCATACGGTGTATGAATTATATACACACATCCAGAGACAGTAGAATAAAATTTAGTGTAGTATCTGTTCCTGGTTTGTGTGATCGTAAATGTCATGCGTTGTCTTATTATTATTTTGGCATATTAAGGACTTTGTTTGTTGGAATAAGATATAGTTTTACTCAGTAATCATCCCAGGCATTAATTCCTCCTTTGAAAGGGTGTCGGCTGTTTATTAATGGCTGACGCATTGCTACACTTTTAGAACTTTTTACTTGTGCGTTGTTTGTTTTGTTTTTAAAAATAAGTTGCGAATAAATGCAGAAAACAATGTGTATCTACACATTCGAAAAGATACTGAAATAAAAATGAAAATATTAATAAATCGTTGAAGTCTTATCTTTATTATTAAATTTCTCTCCAGCTGATCAAACAAAAACTAAAATATGAAAAGGCAACACATTTCATGAGAGAATTCCTATCCAATATTTAATATCACGAGTGAAATGAATAGCTATTAACAGAGGCATACAAAATATTGTTTAGTTTATCTTCAAAGTGTTTTGCTACAGCTAGATTTAGCAAAGATTCTAAGTTTAAATATTTTTCTTAATTTGGACAACTACCTCTACCACGACAATAATATTATTTAATTTAATAATTGTAGAAAATATTTTATAAGAAAGTGTGTTTTGCTGTTGAGAAATAGTTATATTTTTATTAAGTTACTAACTTGTCATAACTAAATAAGCTTACTTCGTCTTATTTGATGCTTTTACTGAGTTAATCGAGAAAATAATGAATAAAAAATGAAAAAAATTAAATAAAAATATATTTTCTTGAAGGAACATATTTTTATTAAGTCATTTCATCTTATAATACATATTTTAATTATTTTTGTTTAGTTTGTTCGAATATATTAAGTGTTTCTTTGTCTGGATTAACACTCAAACATAGAATAAACAATGAAACGAAAAATATTAATAAATCGTTGATGATTTATAATTATCAAGTTTGTCTCCAGCTGATCAATCAATAACTAAAACTATAAAAAGACAACAGATTTCATGAGAGAGATTCTATCTAACACTTAATATCATGAGTGCAACTAATAGTTATTAACCAACAAAGAAACACATGATAAAAAGTATAGTTTTTCATCTTCAAAAAGTTTTGCTACAGCTTGGTTTTGCAAGGATTTTGCCTTATTTTAATATTCTTTTTAAAATAAGGACAATTGTATCTACGACAACAATTATATTACTTTCCTGCAAGTTTACTTTGTTTTCAAGTCATTTAAAGATATTAAGAGTTCATCTGTAGCACTTGGTCCGCTATGAGAACAATTTAGATCCAAGGGATTACTTAAGGCCAGAATACAGTGTCGTCATGTTAAATACGGGTTGTCATTATATTCTATGTTGGTAAATGACATTGAATGCACTTTATATATTATCTGACGCTCCATCGTTTTAATGAACTTACTCCAATAGAACAGTTGATTAACTCTGTTGACGATCTTGACTCAGGCTGAAAGCATTTTAGAAGTGGCAAATGTTTGGACAGGAAAAATAGCACAGAAATGCTGTTTATTGTAAAATGAAATGGGATGTATAAATTAATTTGGAATGTTGACATATTTCCTCGAATGATTTTATGACATGTTTTGCCATATCTCTAGATTGTCAGATGGATAATCCAGGGAATTCTAGTGGACACGAGTGGGACACATTATTATATTCATTTTATTAATCAACCCAAACAATGCTTAGATTTGCTTGCTTTTTTTAAACGATCAATGATGGTCGTGTTAATCATCAACTTGCTATTGATACCAACACTTGTTCATAGGTGTGTTAATCATCACCTTGCTATTGATACCAGCACTTGTTCATAGGTGCTCATAGTCCAGAGAAGATTTATATGTCTCACTCGTTTTGTTTGTAGAGTTTATTTATCGTTATGTAAAATTTAATGCATCGTTGTAGACAAGGATGGGGCACATTATCTTTTATTTTACAATGTTGACATCACGGACTGTTGTTGTTGTTCAATTTGTGTTCTGAGTTCTCATATGACTCACTAAGTTTGATTTTTATTAACTAAAATATCCACAGACTTTAGAAGAATGTGGTTTTCCCTCAGTGTGCGTTCTTATATGGTTAATTAACATTGATTTTTCAGAACTAGAATATCTACATACCTCATAAGAATTTGGGTTTTCTTTAGTGCGAGTTCCCATATTTGTCGCTAACAATGATTTTTGAGAACAAGAATATCCACACACTTCAAAAGTATCTGTCTTTTCTATAATGTGAGTTCTTATATGGACTAATAATGACGATTTATGAAACAGGAATATCCTCACACTTTACAAAAATGTGGCTTTTCTCCAGTGTGAGTTCTCATATGTGTCAACACAAACAATTTATCAGAACAAGAATATCTTTACAAAAATGTGGCTGTATAACACGATCAGCCGGTCACTAACATGTGAGTGGCTTCACCTGTTACACTAATAGTCTGATGATGTGACTGGCCTCACCTGTTGCACTAATAGTCTGATGATGTGACTGGCTTCACCTGTTACACTAATAGTCTGATGATGTAACGATGGGTCAGTCATTAGGCTGTGAGTATCAATAGGAAAAAACATACCTGAGATGTTGGATGTAAGAGGCTGTGTTGCTCCATCTTCTCCCAGGAAATGTCTTGATCTTTGGTGGCATTCGGGTTGGAATATTCCTTTTCCTCAGGTCGCCTCATTCTTCAATAAAGCCATTTATGGCAGACAAAAGAACAACACGTGACAAAATTGTAATATATATTGTATTAACTATTTATTTTACAAAAAATATATTATATATAACCTATATATATATAATATATATATAACCTACCCTAACTAGTGTTGAGGGAAGGGGTGCTTGCTCCCCCATTTACGGAGAGACAGAAATATGGGTGCTCAGCTCATGACGGTCCGGACAGAAAAAAGTCGATCTAGAATTCTGCATTTCTTTGTATCACTACGCTTATGACCAAATCACCACTCGACCATGCTGTAGAGTGTATTAGCAACCGGTGTACTGAGATATAATGCCACAGCTTTTTTCCAGCAGGAATTCTCATATATGCCATAACTGATGACTTTTAAGAACAAGCATATCCACACACTTCGCAAAAATATGGCTTTTTTTATATTTAAAACAAGAATATCCACACACTTCATAAGAATGTTGCTTTTCCCTGGTGTGAGTTTTTTATGTCTCACAAAATTTGATTTTCTACAAAAAGAATATTCACGTACTTCACAAGAATGAGGCATCTCCCTTGAGTGATGTATTATATAAGTCACTAACGTAGATTCTGAGAACACACACTTCACAAAAATATGGATAACGATATTGTATGAGAACAAGAATATTCACACATATCACAGAGCTCTGGTTTCTTCCTTTTTTATGTATTTTACTACAGTAACTTTTAAGAGATCAAAGGGCTACTTCCTTGAGCTAATCTATGATTCAGTTTTGATTTAATCCTGGATCCGAGGGCTCTTTTAAGAATAGATACTGTTCACTTTATGACTGCTACTTGTATTTCGTTAGAGCTTGGTCTTCCAGAAATTGCTTCAAAGTATTTCTGAAAATTCTTTTTTATAAAGCCAGTGGATCCTATTACAATCGGTAAAATGTTTATTTGTTTCAGCGACTATGTGGTTTTTAGATCATTTTTTAGGTCCTGATATTTGTTATCTTTTCCCGTTCAGCTCTATTGAGGCCAAAATCATTTAGGACTGTGACATCGATAATGATCCTTGTTTTTTGTGTCTATCTCGATTTCGGTGTATTTCTTTTTTTTTTCTTGCAATCTGTGTTGCTGGTTCATCATATACCTCGCCAGTATTTTCCAGTATGACACCCCCAAAGTTGTCAGCAAACTTTGCGACTCAGATTTGTGGGGGTAGGCGTTCATGGATGTCCCTCACTATTTCTATTGTCATATCTGTTGAGCTTTTAATATACTGCCCCATGCTTACTATGGTGGCACGATATGCATGGTTTATTTCAGTGAGACCGAGGCCACCCTTTTTCGTGATAGGTATATCCTGTCTATACATTGATTTCGATATATTATTTTATGTAAGGTTAGGACTTTCCTGGTCTTTGTATATAACCTATTGATATTGCATTGAGGCCAGTCAATAATACCCATATGTGATGACAGGGATTGCAAGTTGATTTATTGCAGTTATTTTGTTTTGGGGGCTTAATTCAGATTTGAGTATCTTTTTAAGGCGTGATGTGTATTCTTGTTCCACCTTATGACTCATTTTTTCATGCTCCACAGTTACATTTTCCTTTATACCGAGGTACTTATATGTGGCATCCTCTCCTAGGTCTTCAATCAAGCCATCATTGAACCGTATATTTTCGGATGTCGTGTTTTTTCCTTTTTTTATTGTGCATTTGGCACATTTGTCAAATCCAAACTTCATGCAGACATCCTCTGTAAAAGTCTTTACATTTTAATCAGAGAGACAAGCTGTTTTTCTGTCTCTGCATAGAGTTTGAGATCGTCCATAAAAAGTAGATGATTTACTCTTTTACTTTTTTCTTTTTTCCTTCCCCTACTAAGACTGTACCCAGCATCACATTTTTTGAGGAGCTTGCTGAGTGGGTCAATAGTAAGGCAGAAAAGCAATGGTGACAGGCTATCACCTTGAAATATACCTCGCTGGACACTGAGATTTGAAGTTTGTATTGTCCCTTCCATGTGGTGTAGAGCCATTGATGTTTGCCACATGGTCATTTGTTTTTTAAGGAATGTCCTTATGCTCTCATCAACATTATATATCTCCAAACATCGCAGTATCCAGGAGTGAGGCACACTATCAAATGCCTTCTTATAGTCTATCCAAGCCATTGATAAGTTTCTTTGACGCTTTTTGCAGTCCTCCAGGATGGTTTTGTTAAGGAGCAGTTGGTCCTTTGTACCAAGTTTATTCCTGGTGCATCCCTTTTGTTCGTTTTCAAGGTACTCACCCTCGGTCAGGTGTTGATAGATTGTATCTGCAATCATTCCTGTAAGCCACTTGTATGTAGTTGAGAGGCAGCAGATAGGCCTGTATTTATTGGGCAAGTGAGTCTTGGCTCTTGGGTACCAGAGTCGTTTTACCAAGAGTTAACCATTCAGGTGGATCTTCCTCACCGCTGACAACACGAGTAAATGCCTGTGCATAATGTTCATGAAGTGCTGTGAGTTTTTTAAGCCAGAAATTTGGGATCTTGTCAATTCCTGGGCTTTTAAAGTTGCCAAAATGGGTGATTTTTTTCCTTAGAGCATCTTTCGTGATTTTTAGTGGTGGCATATTTTGTTTGCCCTTGACAGCCTCTTTAATTGTATATATCCACTCCCTCTCTTGGTGTTGTTTGGGATCCTCATACAGTGGCCTCCAGAATGACTCCATTTCTTCCTGTGACGGTGGCGAATTTACCTTGATTTCCTCTTTAATTAAATTTCTGTACACCATCCTTGGGTTCTTGCCAAACAACTCATTCAATGACTTGGACTCCATTTTCTGTTGTTTGTTTTTAATTTGTGCAGCTAAAGCTTTTATTTCAGCTTGGTTTTCTGCTATTTTAGCTCTTAGCTGCCATTGGTTATGAAGAGAATAGTCAGTTTTAAGTTTATTCATCTTCTTTTTTAATTTTGTGCCTGGGCTGTCACATAACAGAAAGGCAGATATCCGGGATATTTCCTTTCGGAGTTTTAATATTTTCTGTTGAAGCCTACTTTTCCAGACTGGTTCTTTTGTTTTGGCCTCAAATTTTCCCTCTTTTTTCTCTTTATGCTGAGGTAAAATTTTCCTCTGCATAAACCATGCTGCCCCAAAAGTTGCATGGTTTATTTCAGTTAATGACGCATTAGTTGGGACAATTTTTGTGAGAGCATCATTCACTTTCGTAACAAGGATCTTGAAGGCTTTGGTACAATTTATTTTCACTAGTCTGGGTCGATCTCCAACAGCCAGGCATCGTGCCATTTCTATTTTATTCGCCAGTTCTTCCTCCAGCTCCATCTGGTCGGCATCCAGTGTCATGTTTACAGGTGGGGCATTGCGGTGTTGTTTTTGCCCATGTTTTAGTTGAGATATTTTCGGGGGTGAGTCTTGAGGAGAGTTACTGTTGTTTATTGGGCATTGCCCTTGATAATGCGTCTCCTCTGTCAATGTTAGGTCTGAGACCATGTCGGGTAGTTGAGATGAAATGGGTTCTGGTGTAATATCACTGGGAAGAGGGATGGGGTTGCTTATTGGGCAGATGTCATCCTCAATCATCAAGTGAATGTCTCTAATCATGCTGGAAATCTGCTCCGTAGAGAAAGTATTGTTCTTCATGAAGTTAAACTTCTGGCATGTGAGTTTTTCTCTTGCGATGCCTTTTTTATTTGGGCAATGATGCTTAAAGATTTTTTGCCATTCTTGGCATCTTTCTTTGAGTTTTGAATGCTTAATTTTTGCATATTCCATCGCCCATATAAGCATCCATTTATCCTCCCTGCACCATTGAGTTCGCGCAAACTCAGTTGTGTCCCTTTGGCTAAAGTCCTCCTCTGCCTCAGCAAGAGCCTTTAGCTCTATTACATCTCTTATATCTTTGCTAAGATATTTGCTAACCTGTGACACGATCGACAGTAAGTTTTTAGTTGTTGTCTCTAATACCTTTTCCTTTGGTAAGAGAGACGATTTTATTTGGGCCTCGAATATAGAATTTTTTTTCTTCCCCATTTTTCATATCTTGAATATGCAAATCAGTGAAGAATTATTTTCTTCTCCTCAACAGACCACTTGATAAGATTATAATTCCTTTTTTTGGTGGTCCTTGCTTGGTTTTGCCGAATTCCAGGACTAGAGTTGGTCTGGTCTGATGGAGTATCCAGCTTAGAGTTGTTACTTGTGGTAACATCACTAGGAGAAGGTGCACCGTTGCTTTCCTCGTATGACCCAGTGCATAGCTATGCTGAGGGGATCTTTTTATTCTGGGCGACATCCTGCCAGTTTGTAGATTTAGAAGTTTTAATTTTCATTTTTGTTTGAATGTTTGGTCAGGGTTTACTTCAAACTTGAAGCATCCTCATATCAGATTTTCTGACAAACCCCTGTACAGAGAGACCGAAGATACCCGAGGTTGGTATCTAGTAGGCATTCAAGTCCTCACCAGTGTGTGTTTTCATATGTCTTACTAAACTTGATTTTCGAAAAAAAGAATGTTTACATTGTTCACAAGAATGTCTTTTCGTTAGAATGAGTTCTCATATGTGTAACTAAATTTGATTTTTGAGGAAAATAATGTTTACATTGTTCACAAGAATATGGTTTTTCGCCAGAATGTGTTCTCATATGTTTATCTAATATTGCTTTTTGAGAAAAAGAATGTTTACATTGTTTACAAGAATATGGCTTTTCGCCAGAATGTGTTCTCATATGTGTAACTAAACTTGCTTTTTGAGAAAAAGAACGTTTACATTGTTCACAAGAATATGGTTTTTCGCCAGAATGTGTTCTCATATGTGTATCTAAATGTGCTTTTCGAGAAAAAGAAAGTTCACATTGTTCACAAGAATATGGTTTTTCGCCAGAATGTGTTCTCATATGTCTAACTAGATTTGGTTTTTGAGAAAAAGAACGTTTACATTGTTCACAAGAATATGGCTTTTCGCCAGAATGTGTTCTCATATGTTTAACTAAGTCTGAATTTTGAGAAAAAGAACGTTTACATTGTTCACAAGAATATGGCTTTTCGCCAGAATGTGTTCTCATATGTGTATCTAAACTTGCTTTTTGAGAAAAAGAACGTTTACATTGTTCACAAGAATATGGTTTTTCGCCAGAATGTGTTCTCATATGTGTATCTAAATGTGCTTTTCGAGAAAAAGAAAGTTTACATTGTTCACAAGAATATGGCTTTTCGCCAGAATGTGTTCTCATATGTTTAACTAAGTCTGAATTTTGAGGAAAAGAATGTTTACATTGTTCACAAGAATATGGCTTTTCGCCAGAATGTGTTCTCATATGTTTAACTAAGTCTGAATTTTGAGAAAAAGAAAGTTTACATTGTTCACAAGAATATGGTTTTTCTCCAGTGTAATTTCTGATATGTATCGCAAGATGTGATTCATGTGAACATGAATATGGACATTGTTCACAAGAATATCGCTTTTCTCCTATGTGATTTCTTATAAGTTTCGCTACATGTTCTTTCTTAAAACGTGAATATTGACTTTGTTCAAGAAAATATGGCTGTTCACCAGTGTGAGTACTCATATGCATCGCTAAATTTTTTTTCTCAGTACGTGAATAATGATGTTGTTCCCAAGAATATGGCATTTCCCCAGTGTGAGTACTCATATTCATAGCTAGATTTGGTTCCTCAGAACCTGAATGTTGACATTGTTCCCGAGAATATTGATTTTCGCTAGTGTTAGTACTTATATGCGTAGCTAGATTTTGTTTAGCAGGACTTGGATATCGATATTTTTCACGAGAATATTGCTTTTCCCCAGTGTAAGTACTCATATGCATCGCTAATTTAGGTTTCTCAGAACCTGAATATTGACATCGTTTACGAGAAGATGGCTTTTCTCCAGTGTGAGTACTCATATTAATAGCTGAATTTGGTTTCTCTGAACGTGAATATTGATATTGTTCATGAGAATATGGCATTTCTCCAGTCTGAGTACTCATATACATCGGTAAATTTATTTTCTCAGTACGGGAATATTGAAATTGTTCACGAGAATATAGCTTTTCTTCGGCGTGAGTACTCATATGCTTCGCTAGATTTGGTTTCTCATAACGTGAATATTGATATTGTTCACTAGCATATGGATTTTCTCTAGTGTTAGTACTCATATGCATCGCTAGATTTGGTTGCTCAATACGTGAATATTGATATTGTTCACGAGAATATGGTTTTTCTCCTGTGTGAGTACTCATATGCATCGCTAGATTTGGTTTCTCAGTACGTGAGTATTGATATTGTTCCACAGAATATGGCATTTCCCCAGTGTGAGTACTCATATTCATAGCTAGATTTGGTTCCTCAGAACCTGAATATTGACAGTGTTCACGAGAATATGGATTTTCTCTAGTGTTAGTACTCATATGCATAGCTATATTTGGTTGCTCAGTACGTGAATATTGATATTGTTCATGAGAATATGGCTTTTCTCCAATGTGAGTACTCATATGCTTCGCTAGATTTGGTTTCTCATAACGTGAATATTGACATAGTTCACGAGAATATGAATTTTCTCTAGTATAACTACTCATATGCACCGCTAATTTTTGTTTCTCAGAACGTGGATATAGATATTGTTCACGAGAATATAGCATTTCTCCAGTGTGAGTTCTCATATGCATCACTAGATTTGGTTTCTCAGTACGGGAATAATTATATTGTTCCCAAGAATATGGCATTTCCCCAGTGTGAGTATTCATATTCATAGCTGGATTTTGTTCCTCAGAACCTGAATATTGACAGTGTTCCCGAGAATATTGATTTTCTCTAGTGTTAGTACTCATATGCATCGCTAGATTTAGTTTCTCAGTACGGGAATAATTATATTGTTCCCAAGAATATGGCATTTCCCCAGTGTGAGTATTCATATTCATAGCTGGATTTTGTTCCTCAGTACCTGAATATTGACAGTGTTCCCGAGAATATTGATTTTCTCTAGTGTTAGTACTCATATGCATCGCTAGATTTTGTTGCCTAGTACGTGAATATTGACATCGTTCGCGAGAGTATGGTATTTCTCCAGTGTGAGTTCTCATATGTTTTACTGAATCTGATTTATCAGAACAAACAATGTCACACGAATCCGATTTTCTCTGTAGCAAATATTAAAGAAATATAGACATGCTCGGATTTAAAACAAGCGTTCAAGCAGGAACATATGCAATGAAAAAATAAATTACATTAACTTTTATTATTTATTGCCAATATTATTTGTAATAATTTGTATTAAAATATTTTTTTAAATTTCTATCGTTATGGAATTCTTTTTTTTAATTACATTTTCACCCTAAGCAAGGCACATTGCCACTGTGGTGTAGAGGGGGTACTATCAAGTGCAGCAGCTACTGGGGCACTATATTGAGATTTGGGCAGCAAGATGTCGGTTCACGTTACAGTTGAACTTCTGAATGTCAGTACAGTTGGGGAAGCAGGGACCTGGAATGGAATTCCAGAGTCTAGCGGTTCTGGGGAAAAAACTACTGGAGTAGAAAGATCTTCTATATCTAGGGATCTCTACTGTGTGGGGTGGGATTTTGCTGCCTGTCGGGTTTGTCGAGGGTGTCTACGTCGTGTGGGCACGTGGCTGTGTTACATGATAAGGGCTGTCCCCTTTTCATGTAAGTATAAAAATAGAGATTAGTTAAAATGAAAATAAAATGAGAGAAAGCAGAAATCAAACCCTGGACATAAGTTTTAAAGAAAAATAGGTTTAAATGGAATGTCCAGTAAATTATTAATTCTGATGAGATAAATAATAAACTATTCAATTGTTAGAAAGAATGTGGATAATAAAATATGGGTTAAATAAATTAGATATGTAGGTTGAATTTCTTTGTAAAAACATCAAAGAAAAATAGGTTATTGGGAAATCAGAATGTCGGAAAAACGTGCAAAGTCGCGCATGTTGAAACACGTGAATTTTTCTCACGTGGCCGGAATGCATGGATTTCTCAATATAGGAAGTGAGAGTTAGTTAGTTAGAGAGACAGTCAGTGAGAAACTCATAGAGAGTCTGGAGTTTGGAATTCGAACGTCTAGTAAGCGAGACGTCACTTTGAAACTAAAATATGAAGCTTTGAATTCTTGATGAGGAAACCACGGCCGGTCGTGAAGAAATAAACCCATTATGTGTTTTGATAAAAACGTCGTCTTGTGTTTGTGATTCTTGCAAAAAGGTAAAGTGACAATTGTATTATATGTCTATATATTTGTGTTATAAAATGTCATTACATACACTTCTCGACATCTCATATCCACAATGTGAATCTACATCATATCTACACTAAGACTGTCTCAATACTATCTCCTTCACTCTAAGAGCTTTCTTCTTCTACACGTCTAAGGAATGAACATTTAATATATAAGAATCGTAATAACATGAACAATCTCTCAAAGCATGAACAATCTCTCTAAGTTTCTTACAACAACATACATCTCTTTCCCTCTCTAAGATACAACACTCTTTTAATAAGACTCTTACTTTAGTCATAACATGAATAACTATATAACAGCTGCAGTTCGTCAGAGCATTCCCCATTAAAATACTTGTAGAACATGCAGAGGGATGCAACGTTTCGTCGATCCGACAGAGGCTGAAGCTTAGATGCCAGTTAAGGGCCTATCAGATTCACGACTCTCTTTTGAACCTTGTCTAGGAGCGAGAGCCAACTCTATAAGAAAAATTATTTAGAGATTTCGCTTTTATATAATACAATCATAACTATGATTAATATTTTTCTATTGATACAATCATAACTATGATGAATATCTTTTATATTGATACAATCATAACTATGATGAATATCTTTTATATTGATACAATCATAACTATGATGAATATCTTTTATATTGATACAATCATAACTATGATGAATATCTTTTATATTGATACAATCATAACTATGATGAATATCTTTTATATTGATACAATCATAACTATGATGAATATCTTTTATATTGATACAATCATAACTATGATGAATATCTTTTATATTGATACAATCATAACTATGATGAATATCTTTTATATTGATACAATCATAACTATGATGAATATCTTTTATATTGATACAATCATAACTATGATGAGTATCTTTTATATTGATACAATCATAACTATGATGAATATCTTTTATATTGATACAATCATAACTATGATGAATATCTTTTATATTGATACAATACTAACTATGATGAATATCTTTTATATTGATACAATCATAACTATGATGAATATCTTTTATATTGATACAATCATAACTATGATGAATATCTTTTATATTGATACAATCATAACTATGATGAATATCTTTTATATTGATACAATCATAATCTTTAAGAAAACTCACTTAAGTTGTTATAAAATTTCTGATTGTTTTTGTTGCTTTTCATCATATCTAAGATCTGTTCAGTCTCTTGATCGCATGTACCCTCATTCTTGTAGAGGAGACTTCAATAATCATCAGCTGATGCTTTTCTTGTGATTATTATGGCATGTTTGCTTTTTTTTATTCTTACGACATGTTCAAAGGTGAATAATAATTTATATATTTCATCATTGTAAAAACAAGAATATGCATGGTAATGACACACAGACATATATATATATATATGTGTGTGTGTGTGTGTGTGTGTGTGTGTGTGTGTGTGTGTGTGTGTGTGTGTGTGCTGTACCGATTAATCGGGAATCGGAAAAATCGGTAGTTTTCGGTGTATCGGAATCGGAAAAATTTGTGCCTAATTTCCGATTCCAAAACCGATTCTTTAATATTTTATCATGTTAATTTTTCATTGCTGTTACCGTTGATAAATATATTTTTTATACAATAAATTAAAATTTCTGATTGTTTTTGTTGCTTTTCATCATATCTAAGATCTGTTCGGTCTCTTGATTGAATGTACCCTCATTCTTGAACAGGAGACTTCAATAATCATCAGCTGATGCTTTTCTTGTGGCTATTCTGGCATTTTTTTTCTTACCCTCTTTATTCTGTCCCATAAACTAAACTGAGCAGCTTATCTTTTCAGTAATGGCCAGGAGGTTGATTTTATATTGATACAATCATAATTACGATGAATTTTCCTGATTTACTTTTTAAAATTTGAAATATTTTAATATTCTAATAATATTCATCAGCTATAAACGAATAGCTCCACTTGCTGCTTTGTTGATTCTTTAATAAAGGCAAGGTAAAAAGAGTCAGAGTAAATCCTGACAAAACATCCGGTTTGGAGTTTCTTCGTTGTCGGACTTTATAGCCACAATACAACCGTTGATTACGACATGTTCAAAGGTTAATTATAATCTATGTATTATATCTTTGTAAAAACAAGAAAAAACATGGTTATGACACACACACACACACATTATATATATATAAGAGAGAGAGAGAGAGAGAGAGAGAGAGAGAGAGAGAGAGAGAGATTGATATAAGATTGCCATTAGGAAGATAAAGTTTGAATTAAAAAATTTTAATTAGGCGAAACCAGTAATAGAAATAAAACAAAATTAAGATAGAAACGCAGGTACTTTCGATGAATTGGTAAATATTGAATCTAAAAAGTAATCTATGTTATATATATATATATATATATATATATATATTAATCATTAAAAAAATATTTAACATAGTTATGAACCACATATATATGTGTGTGTGTGTGTGTGTGTGTGTGTGTGTGTGTGTGTGTAAAATATATTAAGTTTAAATAAAAATGAGTTTGTTAGTAAAATATAATTTATATATTAATCATTTAAAAACCAAGATTAAACATAGTTATGAAGCACACACACACACACACACACACACACTATATATATATATATATATATATATATATATATATATATATATATATATATATATATATATATATATATATAGAGAGAGAGAGAGAGAGAGAGAGAGATAGAGAGGTGTGCAGACACACAAAAAATATAATAAGTTTAAACTAAAATGAGCTTGTCATTAAAAGATAATGTTAGTATTATTAATTTAAAATTAGGCTAAGACCAGTAATACAGAATTAAAAAAAAAGCAAAATTCAGATGGAAACGATAAATTAGTAAAAACTGACTATAAAAAGTTATCTCCCTTTCATCGCAAATGTACAAGAAAGATTAAATTTAAAAAAAAAACTTAAGAATAAAAAGTATTTTAATTAAATGATTAACATAACCAGCAGGGGAATAAGAATATTGTAATTAATATTTTATTGAAATGAATCTTTTTAACTTCTGTTCATTCATAAGAAACAACAACTAAGCAACAAATAATATTTGAATAGAATCTAGAATTTGAAGATGTAGTCTAGTATTTGAGAAATAAATTAAATAAATTTTTAAGAATTATAACAATAAATAAAACTTTTAAAAAGTATATTTGTCAACCATTACTTTGGTAAAATATGCAACCAAGTTGACATAATAAAAAAGAGTAAAACGAAACGAAATTTTAATTTCTATTCCATTTTTAAAACAACCCAAAAAGTAGATTGCTTTCGACAAGTTTTAATTTCTATTCTACTTGAAATTATTTTTTACTGGATGATTTTTTTCGTAATTCTTGAAATTTAAATTTATTTTTACCTGACAAGTAAGTACGTAATTCTGTTTTCATCTGAAATGCGTTATTATAAAAGATGACTAATTTGCACACTCACCAAGATAGAAATGGTAAATTGAAAATGTTCATTCACAATGACAAGCATCTAGGAAATAATTTATTATTAAAGAAATTTTCATTTCGTAAATTTTATTTCACAATAAAATAATAAATCCTTTTTATGCTTTTAAATTGGACTAAAAATAATTTTTAAAACATTTCAAATTTAACATAATTTTTTGTGGCACTTGTATAGTTTAATCAAGACATTAAAAACTGAAAATATCGAAAAAAAAAAAGGCTATTTTTTACGTATCCGTTTTGGACAGAAGATCTAAAAAAAAAAAATTTTTAAGTTCACTTAATTTGATTGAGAATTTTTTTTTTTTTTTTTTACAGCAATAAATCGCGTTTTTATGACAGCGCGTGGAAGGTAGAATCTTGGAATTTTTTTGAACGCGCCACGGGGAGATACCTCAATGTAAATCGACAACACTCTCTCCTCATCTTTAATGCTAGCGTTTCTTCTTAAAAATTGAACCTTTTGTTCGGTATCAAACATTGTTTTTTCGCTGTAAAAAAATTTTTTTTAATGGAACAACAAAAAATATTGGATGAAATTAAGTGAATTTCTTTTTCAGAGTACTTTATTCCATACCGGATACGCACAATTGAAACATTTTCGATATTTTCATTTTTTTTTAATATCTTTATTAAACTGTACAAGTACTTTCTTTTTTCAAAATTTTTAAATTATAAAATCTGTTTTTTATAAACAGTATTGGGAAACATTAAAATATAAGGTGCTTTTATTACATCTAAAGTCGAAATACAGACTTTCAAATAAAACTAATTGTATCTAACGTCGAAATACAAACTTCCAAGTAAAACCAATGGTATCTACTTTATTGTCATACCACAGTAATGAACATATCCAAAAATTGCGAAAAACGATAAGGTAGAAAATAAATATTAATTAAATGTTTCGAATACAATGAACGAAAATTGAGTAAAACCAATGGTGTATACTTAATTACCATGTAACACTTACGAACATATCCAAAAATTACGAAAAACGATAAAATTAAATATAAATGAAAATACGTTTCGAATACAATTAACGAAAATTGAGATTTGGCAAATAAAAGAAACCGAAGAGTTCGAATCGTAACAAAGGAAGTCTTTTTTTAAATCTTAGGAATTTTAGCAGAACTTTATTCACTTCGAAATTTTGTTTTGGTACTTGTACGGTTTAATCAAGACATTAAAAAAATGAAAATATTGAAAAAATAATATTGTACGTAGCCGTTAGGGAACGAAGTTCCCCGAAAAAAAAATTCACTAAATTTTATCAAGTATTTTTTTTTTTTTTTTTTTTTTTACAGAGGAAAATCACATTTTAATGAGATCAATCTATCGTTGCCATTTGTTTACGGGCACGAGGAGGTGTGGGTGGCTTTAAACGAAAAATTGATAAAAAAATGACAAAATAAAAAAGGATTAAAAAAGGGCAAAGAAATTTTGTAAAATAAGAGAAACAAAAAAGCTAAAATATATATTAAGTTGGAGGGGGGGTGTCGCTACCGAATCGATCTTATTAAAATTTGATTTTCCTTGGAAAAAAAATACTTGATCAAATCAAGTGATTTTTTTTCATGAAAACTTTATTCCATAACGAGTACGTACAATATATTTTTGGTAAAGTTTTAGTTTACTGACCCCCTCGGCGTCCACCTTTAATTTGTCGACTTTTATAAGTTTTCGAGTACGGTGAGCACGAATATCGCATTTATTATTTGTGCAAACACGCAGTTTTTTTTTACATAGACATCACGACATTATCAAGGCCAAGAGGTCACTAGAGGATAAGGGTTAAAGAGTGTACAGTAGAAATTGGACAATATAGTAATCATTAGTAATGGAAATTCGGTAACGGCTCCACAAGAACTTGTTTACGTTGGACGTAAACACAACCATATTGTAGTTAGCCGGAAAGCAGGAAAATTCTACAGGCGTGCAGTGAAGTTCTAAGAAAGAAGCTTTGCTCATGGAATCTACTTTTAGGTTTAGGCACAGGGAAAGAGTGGCGGAAATTATTGATAGTTTTTTTCAACTAGACGAGTGTTTCTTGTGAAAGTTTGGCGATGGAGGACCATAGACTAAAGCTCAGTCGAACACTTTCCATGAAAATAACGACACATCAGAGACAAACTCGCAACGTCTCTTCTGTGAGATAGAGGTTGCAGGGAAGAGAAAAGGACATCTACGAGGCTACGAAGTCTATCTTGAATTCTATCAAGGCAGGACAAGTCCTTTCTAGCAGCTATCCGTATTTGAAGACATTCAGTATCCAACGTAATCCTTATCATTTTTTAATGGCGGTCATCTTGTTTTCCAATAACGAAAAAACGCCAAAAAAGGCATGTGAAGGAATGCCCTCTTCTCCATACTGTTAAAAACCCGCCGAATATATGTCACCCTATGTCACGGTAACATATATTGAGCGAGTTTTTAACAGTATTTCATCCAGTTTTTTTTTTATTTATAACACCCTTTCCCAAACTTACCGTGTTAAAGAGAGAGTCAGACGCCATCTTGAATTTTCAAATACATTGGTGAACAATGTATAGTTTTCGAGCTGAATAAACATGTTATTGTTACATTGAATAAAAACACGAAAATTATATCCATTTAGGTAGAAAATAACTTATCTTTCCTTTGATTACATTTATTTGTTATATATTTGTTTTTTTGACAACTTTTTCGAATCTATGTTTACAGTAATACAAACCCGCATATCTTATGTTTTTCGTTCTTTTTTGGGGGCCACAACACTCCCGCCCACATCCCTCCACCGCCTTCCCCAAATGTAAACACTGAAATTATGTGAAATGTTGAATAGTATTCTACTCGATAAATATCGGCGCGTGACTTATGGAAAAACGGTTAATTAAACTGCAGAAGTACCTTTTAACCTACACAAGTTCTATAATGGAATACCCTCCCCCCCAAAAAAAAAGAATGAAAAAGATAACCGCTCGAGAAACTTACCGACAGCAATATTTTTACTTTTAAATGAGGCGAAAACTTCTTTATTTTATGAAAAATATTTCTTGTCAAATTTGGATAATTACTTGTTTGCGCAGAAAATGAATGCGATATTCGTTCTCGACGTACGCGAAAACCTTTGACAGTCGAAAATTAAAGATGAATGCCGAGGGGTCGGTAAACTAAAAAAAACATTTTTTTTTCATTTTTTTAATGTCTTGATTAAACTGTACAAGTACCTTGTTTTTTTTTGTAAATTAATTTTCTACATCTTCGTTTTTTTTTTCGTAATTTTTGGACATTACTGCGACATGATAAAACCGGGATGGGCGATTTTTCATCATATATTTTGGTTAAATAAATGTTTAAATTTTACATTATAAAAGTCTATTTTTTATGTTTGTAAAAAATGTGTTTAAAAGTTCAAGTAAAGTTTGTAAAGCAAGTGAAAAAAGAAAATCATGTAGTGTTTTTTTTTTTAATAAACTAACATTGACTTAAAACATTGCCTAGGACGAATTTTTCGCATACACCGCCATGTTCCTAGTATCTCAGAACAACGGGGATGCCAAAGTAAAACAAAGCCAAAGTTATTAAATATATCTTTTCATAAACAGCATTTTTCCAAATTAAACAAATCATAATACACTTTGTTTTATTTATTACATCTCATAGTAATGCCATGTTCCATATAAAATATTCATGAATTATTTGGTTTTCATTACTTTCTGTTAAAAATAATAAAAAAAAACAGCAAAAAAACGTTTTTCTTGCGTGTGTGCAAAATACTATTTATTAGTTGTGAATTCAAAGTTAAATCCAGTTTCTACCGTATATTTTGTTTATTGTTAAATTAAAAATGTTCATTTACAATGGCTGGCATCTAAAAAATAATTTATTATTAAAGAAATTTTCATTTTGTAAATTTGTTTTCATAATAAAACAAATCATTTTTTTTTGTTTTTTTAAATTGGGCTAAAAATAATTAAAAAAAACCTTTCACATCATTTATTTTTGGCACTTGTATAGTTTAATCAAGACATTAAAAACTGAAAATATCTCAAAAAAAAAAAAACGAAAAAAAAGGTTATATTTTACGTATCTGTTTTGGACAAAATATCTCAAAAAAAAAAAAAAAAGAAAGAAAGAAAAAAGAAAGTTCACTTAATTTGATTGAGTAAGTTTTTATTTTTTTTATTTTTTTACAGCCGTAAATCACGTATGATGACAGCACGTGGAAGGTAGAATCTTGGAATTTTTCGGAACACGCCACGGGGAAATAACTATATTTAAAGCGCCAACACTCCCCATCCTTAATGCTAGCTTTTCTTCCTAAAAGTCGAAAGAGGCCGTTACGGTTGCTGTTCTTTTAATATGACGATTGTTTGGAATACCGTTGATTATAATGAAAAATATGTTGCGACATTAGCAAATTAAAGTAAATTTTGAAGTTAAATAAATTAATTGTAAAAGTCTTTTAAAAAAAAAATTCCTTATATGTAACATTGTAACATATGTAAAATTATATTTGGGAATTTAATAGAAAACCCCCACAAACGAAAAATGGATAAAAAATTCAAATATATGGCAAATTAATGTTACCAAAGGCAAGATAAATTATTCTGTTACCTACCTGAATAAGTTTTGTGTGATTGTACATATGTTAAAACGTCTATTTAATCTGAAACACAAGTGCCGATTTGGTAAGTTAGGACGAGAAGATGGCTTATGCAATCATTTAACTGGGAAGTCTCGATAATCGCTTAAATCATAACAAAGAAATATACTGATTGAAATTTACCCAATTAATATCACGGTGACACTTTTGGATCAATTTCCTTTAGTATTTAGTTTATTTGTAAAGTTTTAAGCCAGTAATGACACTTCAAAGAAGGCATTTCTTGTCGGTCATATTTTCTTTTTAACTCTGCAACTCGGCACTTATTTTTTTTTTTCGAACGGAATAAAACTTCATAATACGTTAAAAATTCAAAGCTTATCCAGATACATAAAAGAATAACTTATCTTGCCTTTGGTAACATTTTTTGGTTCTTTGTTTGAATTTTTCAAACCTTTTTTCTTTGTTTGTTGGCTTATATGCTATACACTGTTTTATGAACAATTTTTTTTCAGCTTAAACATTTTTAATTATTTTTTCTAGCACTCCATGGTATATTCGAAAATAAATTTATATATATATATATATATATATATATATATATATATGAAGGCACCATAAAAATTCTAAGAATATTTCTTGGGTATTTGACCCTCGTCGTACGAGTTACTTCCTTCGATTCAGTTTGTGTGTAATGTTGAATGGTCGGAATGTACAACATTTGATTTGTGGTTCACAACGTTGTGTTGTTGCAGTAGAATTGCGTTAGACGATTGATATCATCGATTATTATTCGATTTAATGGCAGAAAAAACAGAAACAGATTTTGTTGCTAAAAAACAATTGTTTATCATAATAATAATTAGAAGAATTAGTTAGAGTCAATTTTTTTTTCAGACTAATTTTGCTTATTTCTAGGTTACATTCAATTTTTATGGTATCTGTTGTTCATTAAATTATGGATGAAACTACAGAATAGCTTTTTTTTTAGCCACCACTCGCTATGTAAAGTATGGGTTTCTAAATAACCCAATTATTTCAGCACGGCCCGTATTTTGTATAAGTACTCGAAAGTTGTGGTATTAGTGCAGAGAGTGATCCACCCTATTTTTAAATCGTATTTCCAAGCTTAATTAAAGGTTTATGATGTATTTTTATTCACTTGTAAGGTTAAAGTATAGAATAGGTACAAAACACCCTCCCCTCCACATGTTAAGAATGGCTTTTTAAATAATAACGTTATTATTTACGTCCGGATAACTCTCTGCACTAGTACCAGAAATTTAATTTTACTCCTTACAAATTAAATTACAACTCTGGTACTAGTGCAGTGAGTGATCCGGACGTAAATAATAACGTTATTATTTAAAAAGCCATTCTTAACATGGGGAGGGGAGGTGTTTTGTACCTATTCTATACTTTAACCTTACAATTGAATAAAAAACATATCATAAAACTGTAATTAAACTTGGAAATACAATTTAAAAAATTGCGCGGATCATTCTCTGCACTAGTACCAAATTTCTTTACCATTAAATTTTTTAATCAAGATCTGGTAAACGCAAGATTGGCTAAACGAGAATTCAAAATTTTCATAGAACTAAAATATATATTTTTTTTTTAATGCATTAAATTTTTAATTGTTAGGGAATAAAACAAAATATCGAAAAATAAAAACTTACCTTTACTTCTAAGCAATTTCAATACGAAAAAAAAAAAGGCCATGAAAATTGGATTATTTTTTTTTGTTGTTTCAAAAATGTCAATTTTGTTCGGTTTCTTGGGATTTCTTTTGGTAAATTCATACAAATTCGATTCTGCGTGTCTAAATCATTAAGAAAAAGCTTTTTAAAATGTTTAAATCAAAAACACGATTAAAACGTAGATAAAAAAAATGACTGAACGATTATTGAAAAATTAAAATGAAAATAAAATATAAAGATTAAAAAAGATTAAAAGATATAAAAACGATTATAATGAAACGTTGTAAATTCTTAAAAGTTCGTTAATTACGTGTGAATAAACGTTTTCCGATGATGTTTGCAACGTATTGTCCATTCAAAAGACGAAAATAATTAAAGGTAAAAAAACGAATAAAATTAAGATATCTTTGTTCTGCATTAGTTATATGCTAACGGTCAACACAACAACACTGTCACGAAATTTGCTTTTGCACTTGGACTCGCCACCATCGAAAGATAAGATAGGCAGGCACGATGGGAAATGTTATATTTATGTAAAAATGGCACTAAATATGGTTGATGGACTTTAATAAATGTCTGTAGCTAAATTTTTCATGAAAAATAGGCCAAGTTAAAAACGTTAAAAAAAATAAAGTCATAAAAATTCTAAATTGAAAATTATTTTTATTAATCATATTAAGTTGCCCGGTTGTAAGATACGTTTAAATATTTTTAATTTATGCAAATTTCATATTCATCATTCTTATAACAACAATTTCAATAGTGATTTTTATATTATAATACATTGTAATGCTGCCCGGCGTGTCCCGATCGTAAACTATGCTTTAATTTGATATTTTAGTTCACGCAGATTTCATATTTAATATTACAGAGCTATTACCCTAATGATTAATATATTGTACCCTATATATAGTAGTGATTACAAAAGTTAACAAAAACATGACTTGGGTGCCATCAGCTTGAATAGACGCAAAATATTTAACGTTCCAACTCCAGTCAATATCATTTGAACTAACCTGAAATGGATAAGAAATAGTTAAAAATGAAACAACATTAACGTTTAAATGTATACTTACGCATGCATGGAAAGGCGATTTAATTTGAATTATGCATGCAAATTGTGAATATTATTTTCAATTTTAACACCTTAGCAACTCTGTTCCGTCTGCCTGCTTCCCTCCGGACTACAACTTGGATGTATTCAAGTCCAATGTTAACAGGTTCCTGATGAACCGCCCCCCTTGATTAAACACTTCAGCAAATCTCCACACTAACGTAATGTGCTTGCAATAACCCTTATCCCTGAGTGGCTTCCGGGCCTTGATAAGTGGTGATCACTGTGTAAAAAAAAATAGTTTTACTTGATAAATACCAAATCGAATTTGTTCGACAGATTCAAATATCTTATATATTTTTTTAAGTCTGTTTACCAACCATTTACAGAAGAGTTTTGTAAAAAAAAAACTTCAGTACACAGTCAGAAGACAGACACATTCTTTTTGTAAACAAATGGGGCTTAAGCGTTTGGACAATGTTTTAACGTTGTTAATTCACATGTCTGTCATAGAATCACCGAGATAGTTGCTTGTCTAGCTGCACTGATGAGCTGTGATACAGCGAAACAATACTTTATGTGGATGATTATAATGCTCCCTATCTTGGGTTGTGATAAAAAAAAACTGTCATTAGCGTATTAAGCGATGCCAATCTTTGTGTAAATAAATAAAGCTTAAGAAATAAATAGAGTTTAGGCGTTTGGACAATGTTTAAACATTGTTAATTCACATGCAGTCATAGCAGCAGTCGAATAGCGTAAGTGTTAGAAGCGCCGACTGTCGACTAGGCGGTCGAGTTTCAATCCTGGCTTGTCTATTCGCACTGATGAGCTGTGATACAGCAAAAGAGTAATTAGTTTGAGAGACATGAATAAATTAGTCGTTGGTTGTCACAGAGAATTCGACATAACGATAGTAACAATCGGTTTTACGATGGTGAAACATTTGTAAATAAAGTTGCTGTAATTCGTCAATAGTTGGTAGTCAGAGAGGATTCGACAGTCGTTAGTCAGCGAAGGAAGATCCACTGACCATAAAAGCTTCGAGCATCGGATAATGTTGGCAAATATCGATAGTAACAATCGGTTTTACGATGGTGAAACATTTGTAAATAAAGTTGCTGTAATTAGTCAATAGTTGGTAGTCAGAGAGGATTCAGCAGTCGTTAGTCAGCGAAGGAAGATCCACTGACCATAAAAGCTGCGAGCATCGGATAATGTTGGCAAATATCGATAGTAACAATCGGTTTTACGATGGTGAAACATTTGTAAATAAAGTTACTGTAATTAGTCAATAGTTGGTAGTCAGAGAGAATTCGACAGTCGTTAGTCAGCGGAGGAAGATCCACTGACCATAAAAGCTGCGAGCATCGGGTAATGTTGGCAAGTATCGATAGTAACAATCGGTTTTACGATGGTGAAACATTTGTAAATAAAGTTGCTGTAATTCGTCAATAGTTGGTAGTCAGAAAGGAGTCGACAGTCGTTAGTCAGCGAAGGAAGATCCACTGACTATAAAAGCTGCGAGCATCGGATAATGTTGGCAAATATCGATAGTAACAATCGGTTTTACGATGGTGAAACATTTGTAAATAAAGTTGCTGTAATTCGTCAATAGTTGGTAGTCAGAGAGGATTCGACAGTCGTTAGTCAGCGGGGGAAGGATGATCCACTGACCATGATGACTGCGAGCATAAGAGTATGTCTGAAAATGTCGATAGTACCAATCAGCTTAACAATGCTGAAACATTGCTGTAATTACAAGGTATTACTAATCTTTAGTTGCAGATTTTCAAAGGATTCGTTAAATCAAGATCAAACAGATTAGTTCTGTTTTTTCATTGGTAAATAATGTTAAAATTTTAGAGAATTTTATCCATTTTTTTGTATATGTCCTGTGTATATTCTCATAACTAGACGATCAAATATATCAACACGTGTATATATATATATATATATATATATATATATATATATATATATATATATATATATATATATAGTAAATATATATATAGTATATATATAATATATATATATAATATATATATAGTTAATATATATATATATATATATATATATATATATATATATATATATATAGTGGAAATGATAATTAATAAAAACTGAAGAAAGTGCTCAATACTGTTGTAGTGCAAATATGCGTTTTATTTTTTGCGTTTTAGAAAGATACGGTAATAAAAAATAAAACGCGTATATATATATATATATATATATATATATATATATATATATATATATATATATACTCATAAATATATACAACCCCACTATATTACAGATAGATACCTATTGTTATATAAAAGACACTTTGTATGTGTGTCAGGTGTTTCCCTATGCATTCCAAAACGGATCGGTAGATTTTTCTGAAAATTCACACAAATGTACTTCATATGCCTGACAGTGTTCTTAGATAGGTTTTTGCATCGGAATGCCGTCGATAAGAATCATTAATTGATAATCGAAAAAATTCCGATGAAAAACGGAACATGATTTTTTTACCAAAGTTAACACCTTATACAGTCTAACATCACAAATTAATTGGAGAATTTTTATTACCACAAAAACAAAAAGACCCGCCTTATAATATAATGAAGACGTTTTTAGATATGACTGCGGCGCATTCGAAATGAATAGTTCTGCTTAAAGCATAATTGAACCAGGATACTTGACTTTTTTTCATTTTAAAATTAATAATTTTAAATTTTAATTAAAGCTATTATATATAAAATAATTTTAAAGTTTAATTAAAGTTATTATATATACAAATAATTTTAAATTTTAATTAAAACTATTAAATAAAAATAATTTTTAAGTTTAATTAAAGCCATTATATATACAAATAATTTTAAATTTTAATTAAAGCTATTATATGTACAAATAATTGTCAAGATTAATTAAAACCATAATATATAAAAATAATTTTAAAGTTTAATTAAAGCTATTATATATAAAATAATTTTAAAGTTTAATTCAAGCTATTATATATAAAATAATTTTAAAGTTTAAGTAAAGACATTATATAAAAATGATTTTAAAGTTTAATTCAAGTTATTATATAAAAATAATTTTAAAGTTTAATTCAAGCTATTATATATAAAAAATAAAAATAAATTTAAAGTTTAATTCAAGCTATTATATATAAAATGATCTTAAAGTTTAATTAAAATAATTATATATAAAATAATTTTCAAGTGTAATTAAAGCCATTATATACAAAAATAATTTTTAATTGTAATTAAAACTATTATATATATATATATAAATAATTTTCAAGTGTAATTGAAGCCATTATTAATAAAAAAATAATTTTAAAGTTTAATTAAAACTATTATATATAAAAATTAAAAAAATTGTAAAGTGTAATTAAAGCCATTATTTATAAAAAAAAAACAAGCATAATTTTAAAGTTTAATTCAAGCTATTATATATAAAAATAAAAATAATTTTAAAGTTTAATCAAAACTATTGTATATAAAAATAAAAATAATTTGAAAGTTTCATTAAAACTATTATATATAAAAATAAAAATTACGTTAAAGAGTAATTAAAGCCGTTATATTTGAAAATTAAAACAAAAAAACAAACAATTGTATGAAAGCGATTGTAATGTTGTCGCAATGGGTCGCCAACTAGAGCAATCAATCGATCGAGTTGATTGTGAAATTGTGCGATTTCACCGATTTTGTTTACAATCAAAATATTGTTGTGGGACTATAGGTGTCGATGTTAGTCCTGCTGACTAAAAAAAAAGGAAAAAAATAATACAATAATATAAAAATAATTTGTAAAATGTATATATAAAATCGGTTGATGGTATGGAACTTTGATTAATTTCGGGAGATACCACCAACGGACTTTATATACACCGGACACACCAGCAACTTGGTTATAAAATAATTATACATTGATGTGAGGAATGATAGACGAATAAACAGTTAGACATTTCTCTACTCAAACATACCCGTCTATATTTGTTTGTTTTTCTTTTCTTGACTTTCATGATTCCGGTCTTTCTTCGCATTGTTTTTGGCTTTTAAAACTTCCATATATTCCTTTACCAACAATGCTTCAAGCAAATTACTACCTTATATATATATATATATATATATATATATATATATATATATATATATATATATATATAAAATGATTATTAATAAATCTTTTTTTTACACAGTGATCACCATTAATCATGGCCAGGAAGCCACTCAGGGAAAAGGGTTATTGCAAGTACATTACGTTAGTGAGGAGATTTGGTGAAGTGTTTACTTAAGGGGGCGGTTCATTAGGAATTTGTTAACATTGGACTTAAAGACATCCAAGTTGTAGTCCGAAGGGAAGCAGGCAGACGGAACAGAGTTCCATAGGCGTGCAGTTCTAAGAAAGAAGCTTTGTTCATTTTGATTTAGGCACAGATATAGAGTGGGGGAAATTTTTCACAGTGGATTAAGCTAGACGGGTGTTTTTCGTGAAAGATTTGCGAGGAGGGCCAAAGATTGGAGTTCAGACGAGCATCTGCCATGGAAATAACGATAAAACAAGAACAGACTCGCAACGTCTCTTCTGTGGGAGAGAAGTTGCAGGGTAGAGAAAAGGGCATCCCCCACTAAGCCACGAAGTCTATTTTGCACTCCGTCAAGGCAGGATAGGCTGTTTTTAGCAGCTCCTGCCCAGATATGGCAACAGTATTCCATCCTTTCACGTATTTGGCTTTTATATAGATAGAGAATTGCATCAGTAGTGAGATATCTTCTGGAGCGGTAGAAGGATCCCACCATCTTTCCAGCGACCTTGGCAACAGACTTGATGTACGTTCCATTTCAGATCAGGAGTAAAGGTCAAACCCAGAAGCTTGTCAAAACATGGGGCCTCGCCCAGACGAGAGCCATCCATCACAATTGATGCCAGCTGGGGATCAGAGCGTTGATGATGTAAGGATAGGAGTTTTGTTTTGGATGCATTAAAGGTAACCAGCCACATCTTCCCCCACTGAACCATGTGCTCGAGATCAGAGGAGAGAGAATCAGAGAGAACTTTGTCATTTACAGCCTTTGATGTGTTGCCGTAGATGGTCGTGTCATCAGCATAAATGTCAACGAATGATTTTAAAATATTATTGTTATTATTAATTAATCTGATATATATATTATTATAGATTATTAAAATATATTCTTAGCATTAACCTATGATATATTTTAATTTCAATAAATAAATAAATTATCAGATATTAAATTCAATAATTTAAAAATAGATTACAATATTGTTTTATTATTCCGTAATAAATTAAGTTAGACTAATTATCTCCCTTGCATTCTTTAATTAAAGAAATATGACTAATTATCTCCTTTGCATTATTTAATTATACAAATAAGATTATCTTCCCCTTTCTTTCGAGTTTACATTTTAGCGTTTTTTAACCACACGTATGCTAACGGATATAAAATATTCCATTAGCGTTCCTTTTGAAAATTTATCATTTCATCAGCTGAAAAGCTATAACAAACATCCATATGAGTGCTTTGACCTTAGTTCCTGATTTCAAAAGGCGAAAAATTAAAAGGTAAATATTTGTATGTATATATATATATATATATATATATATATATATATATATATATATATATGTGTGTGTGTGTGTGTGTGTGTGTGTATGTGTGTGTGAGTTTATATGTATATGTATGTGTATTTCTGTATATATGTATGTATATGTGTATATGTATATATGTGTATGCGTGTATATACGTATATATGTGTATGTGTCTCTGAGTTTTATTAGAAATATTTTATTAGAAATATATTATTATAATATTGTACTTAAACCAAATTTAGATTTATAATTTTACTCTATTTTATTTCTATCTTTAACCCATATTAATTTTCTTATCAAGCAAATCCATACATTTATTTTAATTTTTTCCAGATACATCTGCCTTACTTTTAATGCTAGGCTTATTTATGGTGTCTTTTTACATATACTAAACACCCTTCCCAATATTTTGCTGATGAGGAAACTTTGTTTGTTAAAAACACTATATGTAAAAATTATTGTCCATAGCTTGATGTCTACCACAATAAAAACATTGTTTTCCGAAACGATCGTACAAATTATTGATTTTGTTGTTGTTCCTTCTTATGAAACGGATGTTTAATTTAATTCTAATTTGATTTTTAAATTATCAATTACATTACTAAACATTAAATTAGCTCTAGGATATTTACCTATCGAGCTTATTATATATCTAAATTACAACGAGCACTTTTTCTTTCCCTGTATTTTAATTAAACTAGTAATTTTACTATTACATTAAAATACACTCTGCTCTTTAGACTATTGTTCTAAGCTCTTTTAAATTATATATATATATATATATATATATATATATGTATATATATATATATATATATATATATATATATATATATATATATATATATATATATACATGGTCCACCTACGAATTCTGACGAAACGGGTCGGATCTCTCCTCATCTTCAGAGGATATCTTCCTAGCGGAAACAATACGTAAATTTATTCTGGAATCACAGCAAAAAATTTCCTATATACTGCTCTGGCTTCACATTGAGCACTCTAGTCCGGTTTTTGTCACCACTGAAGATATATATATATATATATATATATATATATATATATATATATATATATATATATATATATATATGTGTGTGTGTGTGTGTGTGTGTGTGTATATGCGTATATATATATGTGTATATATATATATATATATATATGTATATATATGTGTATATATATGTGTGTGTATATATATATATATATATATATATGTATATATATGTGTATATATATGTGTATATATATATATATATATATATATATATGTGTGTGTGTGTGTGTGTGTGTGTATATGAATTGACAACGTTTTATTATAACCTTTTTTTTTTAATCTTTTATTCTTTAACTAAAAACATCACGTATAAATGGTGTTTGTAGTTTTTAATTATTGTTCAATCTTCATATATTTTTTTGAATGAATTAGACACACAAAATCATAATTTTACAAATGTACTAAAGAAATCCCAACAAAAAAAATTATCAGTTTGGAACACAATATTTTGGAAGCAATTTGTTTCGCATTGGATTTCTTAGATTGACAGTTTTTTTTTCTAGTTATTTCGGTCGTTTTCGGTTGTTTTCGGTCGTTTTCCGACTCCGTCGCATAATTTGCATTTGTATACAAATGCAAATTATGTGACGGAGTCTTTATTGGCTGAAAACATAAAAGTTACGTTTTACAAAGATATGTTTGTTTCATTCGTCTTTTAATGTTGAATTATTTTCGTCTTATCAATTGTCAATACGTCCCAAGTCGCACACATCATCGGAAAACACGTAATTAACGAACATTTAACGTTTCATTTAACCGTTGATTATTTTTTTGAATCTTTTAATATTTTTCATACTTTTATATTTTATAAAAATCACGTATAAATTTGTGTTTTATCATTTAATTACTTTTCAATTTTCAATCTTATTTTGTTTTTACGAATTGGACTTACAAAATCGAAATTTTAAAAAGTTACTAAAGAAATCCCAATAAAATAAATTATCAGTTTGGAACACAATAATTGGAAGCAATTTGTTTCGTATTGGAGTTCCCAGATTGACAGGTAAGTTTGTTTCTCGATATTTTTATTTTATCCTTAACTTTTCGTAATTTGGTGCATTTTAAACAATTTTAGTTTTATTGCATTCAGATATAAAAGAATAAACAAAACAAACCCATAGATATCCCATTGCCAGATTGCGGTTTTTATTAAATAAATTTAAATAGTAAATGTGTAGTTTTCCAATGCAAATGGCTGCCGACTGTTATGTCATTTAAACATCTGCTATTTTAAACCTGTTCTTTTAAAATTGTGTACGTGAATTTATAGAAAGCAATTTACTTTTAGAAAATATTCGGATTTAACAGAATCCAACAAACATTAAAAAAAAAGCGTCAGAAATTAAATATACAATAACTAAAAGTTATCGTATACTTCATTTATTTTTGTATTTTAAATTTAAAATGGCGGCAGGTTTGTTTTCCATGAAGAAAACTGTTGACCGCCATCTTGTTTTCAAAACCGCTTGTAAAAACCGAATATTTGGGATAAAAAAAAAGCATTTAATACTACTTGGAAAAGAAAATTAAGCCAGGTAATTAAGCTAAATTAAATTTGATTGATTATGGTAATATTTATTCATTGGTTTTTGCCCCTTAATTATTTGTTTGATTCTCTGATTATTTTTCAATTCATTTGTGAAAATAAAATCGGTATTTTATAAGTTGATCTGAAATATAACAAACATTAAATAAAGGTACTTGTACAGTTTAATCAAAACATTAAAAAATGAAAATATCGAACAAAAGTTTATATTGTACGTATCCGTATATGGAGGGGGTCGGCGCTTTAAACTGAGTTATCTCCCCGTGGGGTTTTAAAAAAAATTAAAAGATTCCAACGCGCTGCCATAAAAACGTGTTTTTTCCGCTTAAGAAGAAAAAAAAACTACTTGATAAAATTAAGTGAAATATACGAATACGTATATTATAACCTTTTTCGATATTTTCATTGTTTAATGTCTTTAATAAACTGTACAAGTACCTAAATAAAACCTGCACTATCTATAAAAAATAGCATTGAGTGTTTTCTTTTAACCATTTGTATTTGTCACAACGAGTTGGCAACAAGTCGAATAGTGCTGCACGTTCTTCAGATGCTACACTTCAATTTCTTGTTCTCTGTTAGTGAGGAGGCATTGTAAATAGGAACACCCAGTTGTGATACACAATTCCAGTGGATCACGAACAACACAACATTACACACATTACACAATAGAAGGAAATTGGAGTTTGTTTCATCACATCAAGTCTGTGCAATGAGGAGCAAATACCTTAAGGGATGTGTGCATTATTATTATTATTATTATTATTATTATTATTATTATTATTATTATTATTCCCTGTAAAAATAATTATTAGTCAAAGACAGCAATATATCAGAATCTTTTCTTTTTTTTTTTGAGAATTCTCATGACGCCTATATTTTTTTAAAAATATTTTTTCATCTGTTTTTTCTTGTGGGGGAGGAATATACTGTATTCGATACATCATTATCATTTAGAAATAATCATTGTGTTAATATTTACATAAAAAACTTAGTTTAAGATAATACTATATAGCAATACAATGAAGTGTTAAAAAAACAATAAATTATAAAAGTTTAATAAGAAAAAAATACTGTTTTTAAAAACGGATTTTAAAAAAAATTTCGTTTCATTAAATCTTACAAAACGCCTTACTTAATCTGAGTAAGACGAGTTTTATTTATTTTGTATCCAAACAAATGAATAAATAAAAGATAACGATTGAATTTCACTTGAAAATCCTAACTAAAACTAGCATGGTTCGTATTCTGAATAAGTACCGAATAAAAAATAATATTTCTATCTCTTCTGTGAGTTCGTTCTATTTGGATTCGAAAACGACTGGATCGTTCTTTGATATGACAGGGGCGCGTTCAAAATTAATGTTTCTGTTTAGACAACCACTGAAGCAGGATACTTGGCTTTCGCATTTTAAACTTAAATGCAAGCCATTATATATGAACATTATTTAATAAAATCAACAGTAGGTTCGCTACAGTGCAATGTAGATTACACTTTTTTTTGAAAGTCACTGCGATGGGCATGTGAAGCTTCCTCTTGGTGCATCGCGATAGTTCTCCAATTAGAGCATGCAATCAATCGATTTGATTGAAAAATAGTCAATTTCATCGATTTCGATGACAATAAATATATGCGAGTGTGAAACATTTGTTGATGATAATTTAATCCAGGGCAACCTCGGGTCATGCTGCTAGTTCTTTATACAAATTAATGGCGCCGTCGTATTGCAAACAATTTATTCACGGATATACTCTGTTATCTGGCATAAATATGTGTATAAAAATAGTCAATTATAAGTTTTTAATGTGGAACAATATGAAAAACATTTTTATTTAGTAATAATTTTACTATTATATAAACCGAAAAAAATATTTTTTTTAAATTTGTAAATTAAAATCACGGTTTTTATTAAGAAACCAATTCAAAACCTGAAATAGAAATATTGAAATTTTTTTCTAGTTATTTTGGTTGTTTTCCGGCGACAACCAACACAAATGCAAATTATGCGACGGAGTCTTTATTGGCCGAAAACATAAAAGTTACGTTTAGCAAAGATATGTTTGTTTCATTCGTTTTTTAATGTTGAATTATTTTCGTCTTATGAATTGTCGATACGTCCCAAACATCATCGGAATACACGTAATTAACGAACATTTAACGTTTTATTCGAACCGTTTATCATTTTTTTTAAAATCTTTTAATTTTTTAAATATTTTTCATTCTTTAATATTTAAAAAAATCACGTATAAATTGTGTTTTTATCTTTTAATTACTTTTCAATTTTCAGTTTAATTTTTTAATGAATTGGGCATACAAAATCGAAATTTTACAATTTACTAAAGAAATTACAACAAACAAAATTATCGGTTTAGGACAAAATAATTGGAAGTAATTTGTTTCGTATTGGATTTCCTATATTAACAGGTAAGTTTGTTTCTTGATATGTTTTTTTTATTTTATTCCTTAACTTTTCGCAATTTCATGCATTTTAGCAAGTTTATTTTTCATGCATTCCTATAAAACACACACACGCACACACACACACACATAAAATCCCCATAAATTCCCTCATTGCCAGATTGTGGTTTTTATTAAAGAAATTTAAATAGTAAATGTGTAGTTTTCCAATGCAAATGGCTGCCGACTGTTATGTCATTTAAACATCCGCTATTTTAAACCTGTTCTTTTACTTTTAGAAACTCTTGGCATTTAACAAACAGGTAAGTTTGTTTCTTGATATGTTTTTTTTATTTTATTCCTTAACTTTTTGTAATTTGATGCATTTTAGCAAGTTTATTTTTTGATGTATTCCCATAAAACACACACACACACACACACACACACACACACACACACACACACACACACACACACACACACACACAAAATCCCCATAGATTTCCCCATTGCCAGTTTTTATTAAAGAAATACAAATAGACGATGTGCAGTTTTCCACTCCAAATGGCTGCCGACTGTCATATTTAAACATCCGCTATTTTGAACCTGTAATTTAAAATTGTGTACGTGAATTTATAGAAAGTAATTTACTTTTAGAAAATCTTGGCATTTAACAGAATCCAACAAACACACAAAAAAGAGGTTAGAAATTAAAAATACAATAAATAAAAGTTATTGTATAGTTCATTTATTTTTGTATTTTAAATTAGTTTTACATGACGCCAGGTTTGTTTTCCATTAAGAAATCTCTGGGCCGCCATCTTGTTTGCAAAAATGCTCGTAAAAACCGAATGTTTGAGATTAAAAAAAATGTATTTAATACTACTTAAAAAATTTAAGCCAGATAGATACTAAATTAAATTTTATTGATTATGGTAACATTTATTCATTGATTTTCTCCCTGGATTATTCGTTTGCTTCTCTGATTATTTTTCCAATTTATTTGTGAAAATCAAACCGGTATTTGATTAATCTAATTAATTAAACTAGAACAAACATTAAACAAAACAAAACAAGAAAAACAAAATATTGTGAAACTAAAACCGGTGCAATTTTAGTTTTTCGTACTAATGCACAATACGGAACGTGCTGAAATAATAAGGTTATTATTTAGAAACCCATGTTTAACATGTGGAATTATTCTGTACTAATAATAAATAATTGAAGTGAAAATTAAATAAAACCTGAAGTTCTATCTAAAAAAAAATAGCATTATCTGTACTGAGTGTTTTTTTAACCATTTTTATTTTTTGACAACGTGTTGCCATCAAGTCGCAAAGTAGACTATTGTTCTAAGCTCTTTTAAATTATATATATATATATATATATATATATATATATATATATATATATATATATATGGTCCACCTATGAATTCTGACGAAACGGGTCGGATCTCTCCTCATCTTCAGAGGATATCTTCCTAGCGGAAACAATATGTAAATTTAATCTGGAATCACAGCAAAAAATCTCCTATATACTGCTCTGGCTACACATTGAGCACTCTAGTCCGGTTTTTGTCACCACTGAAGATATATATATATATATATATATATATATATATATATATATATATATATATATATATATATATATATATATATATATATGCAAACCCAGTGGAATCTTTACATAAATAAACATTGTCCCATCGTGCTTGGCCATGTCATATTTTGGTCGTTTTTCCGGCGATTACCAGTACACAGGCAAATTGTGCGGCGGAGTCATTTTTGGCCGTAAGCATAAAACTTATGCCTAACAAAAACATCTTTGTTCAATCATACGTTATTAACGAACATTTAAGAATTGACAACATTTTATTATAATCTTTTTTTTTAATCTTTTATTCTTAAACTAAAAACATCACGTATAAATGGTGTTTGTAGTTTTTAATTATTGTTCAATCTTCATATATATTTTTTTAATGAATTAGACACACAAAATCATAATTTTACAAATGTACTAAAGAAATTCCAACAAAAGAAATTATCAGTTTGGAACACAATATTTTGGAAGCAATTTGTTTCGCATTGGATTTCTTAGATTGACAGTTTTTTTTTCTAGTTATTTCGGTCGTTTTCGGTCGTTTTCCGACTCACTCGCATAATTTGCATTTGTATACAAATGCAAATTATGCGACGGAGTCTTTATTGGCCGAAAACATAAAAGTTACGTTTTACAAAGATATGTTTGTTTCATTCGTCTTTTAATGTTGAATTATTTTCGTCTTATGAATTGTCAATACGTCCCAAGTCGCCCACATCATCGGAAAACACGTAATTAACGAACATTTAACGTTTCATTTTAACCGTTTATCATTTTTTTAAAAATCTTTTAATATTTTTCATTATTTTATATTTAAAAAAAAAATCACGTATAAATTGTGTGTTTGTATCTTTTAATTACTTTTCAATCTTCAATTTTTTTTTTTTTACGAATTAATTATATATAAAATCGAAATTTTGAAAATTTGCTAAATAAATCCCAACAAAATAAATTATCAGTTTGGAAGCAATTGTTTCGTATTGGATTTCCAAAATTGACAGGTAAGTTTATTTCTCGCTATTTTTAATTTTATCCTTAACTTTTCGTAATTTGATGCATTTTAAACAATTTTATTTTTATTGCATTCAGATATAAAAGAAAAAAACAAAACAAAACCATAGATATCCCATTGCCAGATGCCGGTTTTTATTAAAGAAATATAAATAGTAAATGTGTAGTTTTCCACTCCAAATGGCTGCCGACTGTTATGTCATTTAAACATTTGCTATTTTAAACCTGTTCTTTTTAAGTTGTGTACATTAATTTATAGAAATCAATTTACTTTTAGAAAATATTCGGATTTAACAGAATCCAACAAACGAAAAAAAAAAGAGTCAGAAATTAAATATACAATAATTAAAAGTTATTGTATACTTTATTTATTTTTGTATTTTTATTTTAAAATGGCGTCAGGTTTGTTTTCCATGAAGAAAACTGTTGACCGCCATCTTGTTTGCAAAACCGCTTGTAAAAACCGAATATTTGAGATAAAAAAGCATTTAATACTACTTGAAAAAAAAATTAATCCAGGTAATTAAGCTAAATTAAATTTTATTGATTATGGTAATATTTATTCATTGATTTTTATTGCATTCCGATATAAAAGAAAAAAAAACCATAGATATCCCATTTATAGATTTCCGTATTGCCAGATTGCGGTTTTTATTAAATAAATTTAAATAATAAATGTGTAGTTTTCCACTCCAAATGGCTGCCGACTTTTATGTCATTTAAACATCTGCTATTTTAAACCTGTTCTTTTAAAATTGTGTACGTGAATTTATAGAAAGCAATTTACTTTTAGAAAATCTTGGCATTTAACAGAATCCAACAAACACACAAAAAAGGGATCAGAAATTAAATATACAATAAATAAAAGTTATTGTATACTTCATTTATTTTTGTATTTTAAATTAGTTTTAAATGGCGGCAGGTTTGTTTTCCATGAAGAAAACTATGGGCCGCCATCTTGTTTGCAAAAATGCTCATAAAAACCGAATGTTTGGGATTAAAAAAAAATGTATTAAATACTAACTTAAAAAATTTAAGCCAGATAAATACTAAATTAAATTTTATTGATTATTCGTTTGCTTCTCTGATAATTTTTCCAATTTATTTGTGAAAATCAAACCGATATTTTATTAATCGATTTAAACTAGAAAAAACATTAAATTAAACAAAACAAGAAAAAAAATTATCATGAAAATAAAACCGGTGCAATTTTAGTTTTTCGTATTCATGCACAATACGGAACGTGCTGAAATAATAAGGTTATTATTTAGAAACCCATGTTTAACATGTGGAATTATTCTGTACTAATAATAAAATAATTGATGAAGTGAAAATTAAATAAAACCTGAACTTTTATCTAAAAAAAAAATAGCATTATCTGTACTAAGTGTTTTCTTAACCATTTTTTTGACAACGTGTTGCCATCAAGTCGAAAAGTGCACAAGGTCTTTCATTCGTCTAATGTAGGCACCGCCAAAACTGGGGGGGGGGGCGGGTAGGTAAGTACTTTTTTTAAAAATCTAACAAAAATCAGGCAATTATCCAATCAATACGAAATTTTCAGCGATTATTAAGAGAGGAATGAACTTTATAACAGTGTACTTATTTGTCATAAACGATATATATATATATATATATATATATATATATATATATATATATATATATATGTATGTATTGCTTACAACCCCCCTTGTTTTGAGGGGGTTCTAAATATGCTTAAACTAATCATCTGAAACTGAACAAAACTGTGTTGTTGTAAGGGACAGGATTATAGATTTAAAAAAAATTGTTTGCATACCTTATTTTGACGTCTGAATATCAGGACTTCGATTGTATTTAATTATCCCGCTTTTGAGTTTTTAAGTGTGAAATTCGGTGAATATGTTAAGTAAAATAATTAATTTAAGTTAAGCAACAAAAAAAAAAATTAATATTTATACGAAAAAAGCCATTTTAAAATCTCTGATAAATAAATTAACAATTTTTTTTAGCGAGCCGAATAATGCATGACCATTATTAAACAGGGCATGCTTTGAAGAATCGATACAAAAAAATAATTCGATAAATATTGTGCCCTTTGTGTTAAAAATAGCATAATTTTTTTGATCCCGTTTGAAAACGTTTGCCGCATTTCGACTACGGTGGACCAAACGCGCTGAAATAATTTTTTTTATTCTGCTTTAAATTATCCCCCCCCCATTTTGGGGAGCCTGGCCCCCAACCACATACACTTTAAAAACAAAACTCATACAAATGGTTGCCCATCTGGTACTGGCCAGCCTCAGCTTAATAATACATTGAAATTTTCGTCACTGAAAAATAAGTTTTTTTGGCCTGTTTGGTTTTCCATAGTTTGCTTTTTATCAAGCACAAACGTAAACATTGCCTAGATCGACGCGAAGTAACTGGTTGCTTATATGAATAAGTGGAATTATTTGAAATCCAGGTACTTATATTATAATATTTTTGCATATTCTCATATAAAATCACCTTAAATCTTAGTTAGACAACAAATAAATAAATTATTTCAAAAACCTTTTTTTTTAAATATTTATGTACGTTTTTTGTGCAAGACAAAAAATGTCAATTGTTAACCTTTGGGGAAAATTTAACATTTAAATTTTAATTAAAAATAGTAGAAAAAGTTTTATATTATTCTGTTTCTATATGATAAAATTCAGGGTTTTATCTTTCTGGAAAAAAAAGTTACTCAGAAACAATGGATTTTAATAAATGTAATTTCGTTTTAAAAAAAAACTTGATTTTTCGGCCAGTTTTTGGCGGTGCCTAATGTATTATAATGCTTTTATTCATTACAAAAATGGCCACCACTTATAACATCATAACACGTAACAGTTACATTGATTAATATCCGGAAAACTACAACTGTGGCCGCCGCGTTGCATTAGATAAAACATGCAGAAAAGTATCTTTTCAGTACCGTGAAAATTTGATTTAAGAGTAAATGTATTCATTATAAGGCCTCGATAGTTCGAATTGAACGTAGGTAGAAGAGTAACTTATCTTACTTTTGTTGCATTTTTTGTTTGTTGGCTTCTCTTAACAGAACTCCCTACAATTGTTGATTGTTATTTTTAATTCTTTTTTTGCCGTAAAAAGTGCAGATACAGAAGAAAATAATTAAAACTAAGTATTGCAGTTGCACTGATTAAAAAAAAAAAAAAGCGGAAAAATTTTCGTTTCAGTTCGCTAGGATAAGATTGTTTTCATTCTTACACCCAGTTCAGTTTCTTGATACAACTTTAAGACGAACTATTTATCGTAGCGGAAGCCGATAAGAAACCTGTTAATTATTTATTTTAATGATTTTAACCGTAGTTCGACTAATCCAATCAATAAAATAATGTTCAGTTTTACAAAAATAAGCCCCACTTTTATATTTTCATGTATTTCATTATTTAATGAATTCGACACAAAACGAGAAATTAAAAAACAAAAAACAAAAAAAAACAAGACTTAATTAATTGCCAAATATAATCTAAACAATTCGACATAACTCATGAAGGAAATTGGAGTTTGTTTAAACACTAAGTCTGTGCGATGAGGAGCAAATACTTTAAGAGATGCGTGTATTATTATTGTTATTATTATTATTGTTATTGTTATTATTATTATTATTGTTATTATTATTATTGTTGTTATTATTATTATTGTTGTTTTATTATTATTATTATTGTTGTTGTTGTTATTATTGTTATTGTTTTATTATTATTATTAATATTATTTTATTATTATTATTATTATTGTTATTATTATTGTTGTTATTATCATTATTATTGTTATTATTATTATTATTATCATTATTATTATTATTGTTATTATTGTTATTATTATTGTTGTTGTTATTATTGTTATTATTATTGTTATTATTATTATTATTGTTATTATTATTATTATTGTTATTATTATTATTGTTATTATTATTATTCTTATTATTGTTATTCTTATTATTGTTCTTCTTATTATTGTTATTATTATTGTTATTATTATTGTTATTATTATTGTTATTATTATTATTATTATTATTATTATTATTATTATTATTATTATTATTATTATTATTATTATTATCCCTTGTAGAAATAATTATCAGTCGAGAACAGAAAAATATCCAATAATTTTAAAAAGAAATATTTTTTAATCTACTATTTTTTAAACTTTTTTTTTCGGGGGGGGGGGTTGTATTCGATACATCATTATCATTTAACAATAATCATTGCATTTATATTTACATTAAAAATGAATTGAAGATTATGCAATACAGCAATAATATGAAGTGCTAAAAATAAAAAAAAGTATAAATGTTTCACGTGAAAAAAAAATACTGTTTTTAAAAAAAGATTTTATATTTAAAAAAATTATCATTTCATTAAATAAAACCATACAAAAACGCCTTCCTTAATCTGAGTGGAACGAGTTTTATTTATTTATTTTGTATTCTACCCTAACAATTTAATAAACAAAAGATAACGATTGAATTTCACTTGAAAATCCTAAAACTAACATGATCGGTATTCTGATTAAATACCGAATAATAAAAACATATCTCTTCTGTGAGTTCGTTCTGTTTGGATTAGAAAACAGCTGGATCGATTTTTTAATTTCACACGAAGGTACATTATATGTTTGGTAGTTTTTTAAGATGGGTTTTGTGTCGGAATCCTTTGATAAGTATCGAAAATCAAAATAATGAAAGAAGTAACAGACGATTTTGTCCAAAGTTAACATCTTTCACAACTAAACATCACATGCACATTTGACAAGTTTTATTAGCATAAAAGCCGAATGGCTCAACAGAAACGTTTTGGATATATCAGAGGCGCGTTTGAAATAAATGTTTCAGTTTCAAGCACAATTTCACAGGGATACTTGGCATTTTCATTTTAAACTTAAATTCAAGCCATTATCACCACATAACCAGTAATTCCAGGAATATAAACTAAACAGAAAGTTCTTTCATATGACTAACACCGGTGATTCGACATTGACATTGACACAAGCACATGGCTTCGGTTGTTTTTAAACACGCCAAATAGCAAACATGCTTGAATATTCACCAGCATTTTTTTAAAAATATATTTACAAAACCTTCGAAGATTTAAAAGAAAAAGTATATATTTACAAAGCATTTTAAGACAATTCAATATTTATTCTTTAAAACATTAACTTCAGCGACAATTAATATATTTTCAAAATAATATTTTTAAATATTACATTTTTACGAATATTTGCGAGCAAGATTGTTTTTTTAAAATAAAAGATATTTCAATAAATGGGTGTCTTTCTGAGTGCGTGTTTAATATATTTACAGAACTTTTTAATAACTATTTTATTCTTTTTATCAAACAAAAATAGAACTTTTTTAATGACATATATATTATGGACTGTTTCGAAATTTTTAAATTGAAGTTAGTTTTATTTAAAAAAAAAAGGATGAGGTGTTTTTTTTTTTCAATTAAATTATAAACTTTATTTGAACTTTCAACAAACTTTTACAGACATAAAAATAGACTATATAGATATTGTATAATAATTTTTAAAAATATATTTAACGAAAAGTTTTTTTTTTTATCATTTAATTGTTGAATAAAATTTCAAAGTAATAAATGGTGAAAAAAAATACCTCGAGAAGAAAAACACCTCGTCTTTTTTTTTTGTTTTAAATAAAACTTTAATTTTAAAATTTCGATGTTTGAAAAACAGTCCATAATATATATTTCATTATAAAAGTTCTATTTTTGTTTGATAAAAAGAATAAAACAGTTAATAAATAATAATAAAAAAACAGCAGTCCATTAAGTTCAAATAAAGACTGTTTGAATAAAACTTATAAAAAAAAGGTTCATTCTATACGGTTTTGGCCATTTCTTTTTTGTGCGTTTTTAATACAATTCAATATTTATTTACAGTGCGATGTATGTCGGTGGTCAGTGAAGGAGAAATCCTTTTAGGCCGAGGCAATTTTTTATGCATAATAAAATCACAAGTATAAACAATCGAGATAAAAAATATATTATTTTATTCACATATCTTTTTATAACTTTTATTTTTATAAAGATGAAATGTAGTATCACAAGATAGAAATCTTTTTATAATTTTTTAAACACGCACTCAGAAAGACACCCATTTATTGAAATATCTTTTATTTAAAAAAAAAATATTGCTCGCGAATATTCGTAAAAATGTAATATTTAAAAATATTATTTTGAAAATATATTAATTGTCGCTGAAGTTAATGTTTTAAAGAATAAATATTGAATTGTCTTAAAATGTTTTGTAAATATATACTTTTTCTTTTAAATCTTCAAAGGTTTTGTAAATATATTTAAAAAAAAAATGCTGGTGAATATTCAAGCATGTTTGCTATTTGACGTGTTTAAAAACAACCGACGCCATGTGCTTGTGCCAATGTTAATGTCGAATCACCGGTGTTAGTTGAATTGTGCGCCTGGCACCGCCAGGCGGCATTGTCTGCTACGGGGTATCTATTCTTTACTTCATCCCAATTTTTCTGCAATTAAAAAAATACATAGAGTTTTTAAGATATTGATTTTATTATAATAAACTTGTATTTTTCTGCAATTAAAAATAAATTATCACGTTTATAAAAATGTAGATATTTTTATTTCAAAAAAGCTTGTATTTCTGCAATTAAAAATAAAATATACAGTTTATAAATAAATAGATGTTTCTACTAAAAACATTTTTCGTTAGGCAATAAAAACTATGCAAAAAAAACATTTAAAATTACTTTAAAATGCAAAAAAATGAACTAATGAATTAAATTTTTTAACTAAATTAAATTTTATTCGCAACGGTAACATATATTTATTGTATATTTGATTTTTCCCCCCTTAATTATTTATAATTATATATATTTATTGTATATTTGTTTTTTTCTTAATTATTTGTTTGCTTCTCTGCTAAATCTAAAAAATATGGATTTTACTATAAAAATTAACTTTTATTTATTAATTTTTATTTATTGCGGACTATTATCCTAATCTTTTTCTTAGTTTTTTCACGACGTTTCGGCAAACTATTCCTCTGGCCTTCGTCAGGTGGTAACCGTGATGGATAGGAACTCTGAATCTCCTGACTGCATTCACTGCAATTACTGCCTGCCATAGTTGTTGTCCTCTCACCACGTTTTGGCCAAGTAAGTCTCTGGCCGTATTTGCATAGGATTGAAACCGCTATCTTCAGACAATTCTCATCTGGAACCGTAGAGATTTAATGTCTCTATCAACTGCGCCACGGGCCCTGGGCTAAAACGTGCTGAGACGACAACTATGGAAGGCAGTGAATGCAGTCAGGAGATTCAGAGTTTCTATCCGTCGCGGTTACCACCTGACGAAGGCCAAAG
>NC_136527.1:179279260-179416760 GCF_053919585.1 Euprymna scolopes
ACCAGACTTTCGTTATTTGGGTTGAAAACGTTCACAAAAGTTTGTGTCATGTAATTGATAGCAACATTCAAAGGAATGATCAAATCTCAGTTTGAAATTCTTATTCAAAGTAAAACGTATTAACGTGTCATAACGAATACCATGTAAACGGAGACAATTTTTATTCAAATAATTAAAACGTAAAAGAATGAATCAATTAAGAGTCTGGATGTTAATGAAATATTTTACCATTTAAGATAAAACAAACTGAATGCAAATACAAAAAAAATTGAATTTCATTTATTTTTTATTTGCAGATATTCATGGTTGAACAATTTTGCTGAATTGGAAGTGATCATTATTTTATAAACATTTACTGGTGAAAAGATGTATTCTTGTGAAATATGTGAATATTCTTGTTCTGATGAATCAGATTTCATAACACATATGAAGACGCACAGAGAAAAAGACATATGCGAAGTCTTTGATTATTCTTGTTCTGGAAAGTCAGATTTAAAGTCACATATGAGCTCTCACACTGGTGAGAAACCATATTCTTGTGAAGTGTGTGGATATTTTTTCTCTAGGAAATCAGATTTAATGGAGCATACTAAAACTCACAATGGCGAAAAACCATATACTTGTAATATGTGTGAATATTCCTTTTCGCATAAATCACAGTTAGTTTTGCATATGAGAACTCACACTAAAGAAAAGCCACATTCTTGTAGAATTTGTGCATATTCTTGTTCTGAAAAATCAAATTTAGTGAGACATATGAGAATTCACAGTGGTGAAAAGCCATTTTCTTGTATAATATGTGATTATTCTAGTGCTCAAAAGTCACATTTAGTGAGACATATGAGAATTCACAGTGGTGAAAAGCCATATTCTTGTAAAATATGTGATTATTCTTTTGCTCAAAAGTATAATTTAGTGACACATATGAGAACTCACAGTGGTGAAAAGCCATATTCTTGTAAAATATGTGATTATTCTAGTGCTCGAGAATCAGATTTAGTGAAACATATAAGAATTCACAGTGGTGAAAAGCCATATTCTTGTAAAATATGTGATTATTCTTGTTCTACTAAATCAAATTTAATGACACATATGAGAACTCACAGTGGTGAAAAGCCATATTCTTGTAAAATATGTGATTATTCTTGTTCTACTAAATCAAATTTAATGACACATATGAGAACTCACAGTGGTGAAAAGCCATATTCTTGTAAAATATGTGATTATTCTTGTTCTCAAAAGTCAAATTTAATGACACATATGAGAACTCACAGTGGGGAAAAGAAACAGTCTTGTATATCGTGAATATTCTATTTCTAAAAACTCAACCTTAGTGAAACATATGAGGACTTGCACTTCTACAAGTCGATCAAATCAAAAATAATTTTACGACATAAAGAATAATGAAAACTTTTCCCAAAATAATTGAAATAAGATCCAAAGCAGAGTTCATGCACTCTACAATAAAACAACTAATAGTAACACCATGGATAACTGAATAAATAAATGAAAAAACATAAAAACGTTTTTTCACAAATTGATTCAGCATTAAATTTAATTAAATAATTACATAAAAATAACCAATTTAAACTCTTTATTATCTAAGGCGATTTTTTTCAGAAAAAACATTAAGTTTACATATTCTAAACAATATAAGTTTAACATGTTCAAAAATGTATTAGTTTAAGATATCCAAAAACTTTAGTTTAACTTATCCAAAAAATATTAGTTGAACATATGAAAACATATTAGCTTAACATATTCAGCAGATATTAGTTTAACGTACCCAAAAGAACATAATAGTTTAACATATCCAAAAACATATTAGTTTAACATATCCTAAAATATTAGTTTAACATATCCTATAAACATATTAGTTTAACATATCCTATAAACATATTAGTTTAACATATCCTATAAACATATTAGTTTAACATATCCTAAAAACATATTAGTTTAACATATCCAAAAACATATTGGTTTAACATATTCGAAAACATTTTTTTAAATATATTAAACTAGTATGTTTTGGAATATGTTTAACATATTCCTAAAGCATATTAGTTTAACTAATAAGCTTTTGGAATATGATAACCTAATATGATTTTTGGATATGTTAAAGTAATGTGTTTTTGAATATACTAAAACATATTAGTTTAACATATTCCCAAAACATATTTGTTTAACATATCCCAAAATCATGCTGAAAAGAAGTTCATTGCAATGATGTACGAGGAACACATAAAACCTTCATTTCCGAAATGTGTTAAAATATATAAAAACCGATAATATTTTTAAGTTATAGATATTTTTAGTAAAATCAACTTTCTTAATAAAGGATAATCTTAAAATACTTCCATACAAGAATACACTTCATCCGTACATACACACCATCAATAAGATTATGCAATAAGACAGTCAAACAAATAATATCATAAAAATGTCTGCTGCAAACCAAAACAAAACAGTCGGCAAAAAAACACCAATAATTTCTATTGTAGAAACTGGCCATTTATGCAAACCTACGCCAATAATTTCTATTATAAAAAACGGGACCTATATCACTACCAACACCAATAATTATATCCAATAAAACTGAACATATATGACCACCAACACTAATAATTTCAATTGAAAAAAAACTGGATGTATATGACAACTAACACAAATAATGTCAAGGTGCAAGAACCGGAGTATATAAAAACCAACACTATTGAAAAAACCTGGACATATATGACACCGAACATCAATAATTTCAAAATGCAAAAAACTGGACGCATATGACATGCAACACATATAATTTATATTGCAAAAAACTTGACGCATATGACAAGCAACACCAATAATTTCAAGATGCAAAAAAACTGGACGTATATGACAAGCAACACCAATACTTTCAAGATGCAAAAAACTGGGCGTATATGACAAGCAACACCAATAATTTATATTGCAAAAAACTGGACGTATATGACAATCAACACCAATAATTGCTATTGCACAAATATCTGGACGTATATGCCAACTAATACCAATAATTTCGAGATGCAAAATACTGGACGGATATGAAAATCAACACCAATAATTTCAAGAGGCAAAAAACTGGGCGTATATGACAAGCAACACCAATAATTTATATTGCAAAAAACTGGACGTATATGACAACCAACAGTAGTAAATTATAATCACAAAACTGATGGTATATGACAACTAACGCCAATAATTGCTATTGCAAAAAAAAACTGGACGTATATGACAACCAACACCAATAATTTCAAGATGGAAAAAACTGAACGCATATGACAACCAACATCAATAATTTCAAGATTGAAAAAACTGGACCCATATGACAAGCAAAACCAAAAATTTCAAGATGAAAAAAACTGGACGCATATGACAAGCAAAACCAATAATTTCAAGATGCGAAAAAATGGACGCATATTATAAGCAACACCAATAGTTTCGAGATGGAAAAATCTGGACGTATATGACAAGCAACATCAATAGTTTCAAGATGGACAAAACTGGACGCATATGATAAGCAACACCAATAATTTCAAGATGCAAAAAACCGGACGCATATGACAATCAACATCAATAATTTCAAGATGCAAAACACAGGACGCATATGGCAATCAAGACAAATAATTTCAAGATGCAAAAACACAGGACGCATATGGCAACCAAGACAAATAATTTCAAGATGCAAAAAATCAATTTCTTTTGTTTTATATATTTTTCATTCCCAATTTTTAATTATAATTTTAACAGTTTTTCTTTAATTAATCAACAGATTGGAAATAAAATTATATTTTTACCAACGTCTGACTCATTAAATGCTTCAAACATTTTATATATTTTTCATTCCCAATTTTTAATTAGATTTTCAACTGTTTCTTTACTTTAATTAACAGATTGTAAATAAAATTATTTCTTTAAATATATTTGTGTTCTTTTATTCATTCAAGATTGAAAGTCACAGATAAATAAACATTACATTTGAAAAATCAGTATAGAAATGATTATTAAAATTTCTCAGTTGTATCTTTGTGAAACCTGAACAAGTTTATGACACGTGTAAAATGTGCAGATGTAAACTTTCTAAACCCGTAAACTGTATTTCGTTATTTTTATCAGATTATGATTTTACCATTCTATGTCCAGTATCAAAAGTTGTAATTCAATGCAAGTCAATCATTGGAAGCTTTCATTTCCGTACGGCAGAGGTAAACTTTGTATCTTAGGGGTTTTCACTTTCACGGTAAAGTCTAGTGTCCTCTGTTCGTGTTAGGGATTATGTAGTTCACACAGTGGTGTATCAAGGGCGGGGCGGGGATCGGTCCGCCCCGGGCGAAACGTTCAAGGGGCAGCATTTTGAGAGGTTAAAAATAAATGAAAGCTAACAAAATATCTGAAATTTTATGCCGAAAAGGTTGTAAAACATCGGGACTTGTAGAGATATCGACATCAGAAAAATGTGTCCCTATTTTATAAGCGGTAAACGTCAGGGGCGGCATTTTAAGAAGTTAAAATATACAATAGAAAAAATAAAAGCTAATAAAAATCGGAATTTTTTACCGAAAAATTTGTAAAAACTCGGAACTTTTGGAGGTATCGAAAGCAAAAAAATGTCAGGGGCGCGGCTTTTTGAGGGGGTAAAATAGAAAATAGAAAAATAAATAAATAAAAGCTAATAAAATATCTGGAATCGGAAAAATGTTTCCCTATTTTACGAACGGCACATACTAGTTGGCAGCATTTTTTAAGGATTTTTATTCCCAATTTTTAATGAGATTTTCAATTGTTTCTTTTCTTTAATTAAATTAACAGATTGGAAATAAAATTATTTCTCCGAATATATTTGTGTTCTTTTATTATAAGATTGGTCGGCACGTTGTGTTATTTTATTATAAGATTGATCGGCACGTTCCAGGGGGCGGCATTTTGAGAAGGTAAAAACAAAAAATAAAAATAAATGAAAGCTAAGAAAAAATCTGAAATTTTATGCCGAAAAGGTGGCGGCATTCTGTAAAGATAAAATAAAAAATAATTGCAAATAAGCGACAGACATTTTTATTTATACAATAAAACATATGTAGTAATAATAGACTACACAACGAGATCAATAAAATATAAAAAAACACTTTCGCAAAATTTCGTTTTCCACAAATTTTGATCAGCAACAATGGACCTGAGTTCGAATCATCAGAATTTAAAATAATTGTTTGCTAAAGATTGGGATTTCAAAAACATCACGACAAGTCCGAACTATTCATAATCCAATGGACTAGTATAAAGAAATATACAAACTATAAAAAGGACACTAATAAAGTCATATGAAAGCAACCGAGACCCATATCTAGCAATGTTAGCACTTGTTCGAACATGTTTTCCCTTACATATACGCACGAAAGTACGCACACACACTCACGCATATACACAGCCTCATACACACACTCACATTCATGCGTATACACACACCCGAGCTGTGACATCACTTCCTTTTAAGTGAAAAGCAGACATGCGCACCCAGAACACTTACTCCAGTATAAAAGTCAACAAAACCTGTTAACTTCCCTTTTTTCGTCTGAACGACCGTTCGAGCTGCTTAGTCGACGAACCGGCCACACGTCACTTTCCCTGTTACTGTAATGTGGGGCAAGCGTAAGTACACTTAATACGCTTTCTCTCTCCATGAATTGGATTGACTTACTCACTCCATCTCCCCGTCGCATTTGGCCCATCGACACAGACATGTGCGCGACGTTCTGCTGAGCTTAACACTTTCTTTCTACAGACGGCTTGCCACTTCGCATTTATCTATTGCATTCCCTTTCCTTCCACGCGCGTAGTCGTCAATGGCTGAATGAACACGTGTACACCGAAGACTTTCATTTCTCAACAGAAAATAAACGACATGTTTATTTTATTCCAGCATTTGTGTTCTTTGTTTCCTTCATTCAATTCGTTTCATTATGTTTTCTTTAGCGAGTTAGGGTATTTTATATCCTGGTCCGCAACACACTACGGACAGCCCCATTAAAAGAAAAATCGCCGTCGCCAGCCCAAAAACTGGTGAAAAGAACGCTTAGGACAAACCTTCCTAACATCATGCATAATAAAGCAACAAAAGGCATGAAACAGATAAAAAGTCTAAAGAACTACCAACACTAAGCAAAGATGACACTGTTTGTATTCGCTCCCGAGGAAAATCGAACCTAAAAGGTAAAATTGTTAAGAAAACTAAAAGAGCCGCGTTCATATTTAGCAAAAATAGAACAAGAAAAATATTTAAGACATAAGGGCGTCCCCTCTTTAAAACAAATAAAAATCCAACACGCAAAGTTACACACGACTATGAAAGCATATTTAATCAAAAAAATAGTCCAAGACAAGCCGTACCACAAACGGGCATGGAAAAGAGAACAACAACAAACTTCACAACGGGAGGAAGAACAATCAGGCTTCCAGTCAGATACAACACTAATTAAATACATATAAAATAAAAATAAAAACTTTTTTATTTTTAGTTAAAAACTAATGTTATATACATCAAGTAACACGAGTTATCTCCCCTTGATTGGGATTACTCCCACCATCAATATTGCCTGCAACCTCCCACCACACAATCACGTGGTATATCGTAGTAGCAAAAACTACTATACTCCTTCTTCGTGTTAATAAAGCTTTTGTCTCGTGTGTCTCTCTCTTCTCTCCATGTTCTCACTAACCCTTTACTAATACAGTCCACAAAATACAACAGATGTGAGCATAAAAGCCAGAAACATGTACTGCAGTTTTATTGCTGTTCGCCGAGTGCTGATTGTATTTTTAAACAGGAATGCTAATTTGCAAATTAAGTTTGAAATAATAAGGGAAGATCAGCATAAGTTTAACTGAATCGGTTTCGATAACAATAAGTTTTGATAAGAATAAGTTTTGATAACAATAAGTTTTGATAACAATAAGTTTTGATAACAATAAGTTTTGATAACAATAAGTTACAAGTTTCATAATGTAATTATAGGTACGGGCAAAATGAATGCCGATGCTCAAAATGTATAAACATTTTGACCCCTCCCTTCACTTAAAAAATCTACAAAAATCAGAAAATCAACCAATTTTAATGAAATTTACAGTATTTATCAAATAATGGTCGCGGAATATAATGAACTTTTTTTATTTTATTTACATCTTAGTGGAAATATATTATTTTATTTAAACAAAAAATACCTTTACTAAATTTATGGTTTTCAGTAGTAAATAAAAAACGTAAGACTTTACTTTTGCTTTTTCATATAAATAAAGCATCGTAATTTGTAACAATAAAAATAAAATCATTTTTACAGGAAAACTACGAAAAAAGCCTTAAAGTTCGTATTAATGAATTCGATATAACTCGAAGAAAAATTAAGTTCTTAAACTACCGATATTACTATTGAATTACGCATTGTTCATTAATTATTTACACTCAAAAAATTATAATTGCAAAAAATATTTCTACTTTTTTAAATAAAATTACAGGTTTCGCATAATTTTTATATGCAAGATTAATAATTTCCTTGCTCACAAGAACGTGAAACTTTCAGCGTAACATATTTTTTTCATATAATATTGAACAATAATTTATAAAAAATTAAAACCAGGAACATAGAAAAATAATTAAATTAAAAAAATGTTGAAATTTATCCAAACGTTCAGCATAGGAATGTATGGATACACGTCTGGGAAAAAAGAAAACTATCACACACCTTCTTCCCTTTTAATTACATGACGTCATTCTCACAGTCTTTCGACTGCCTGAAATTTTGGGCCTTCGTGTATTCCCTGTTTACAAAATTTTAGTTTGTTGCGTTTTGCGAACGACAGAATCACTCAGTTTTTGGGGCTAATTAATTTATGTTTTGCACAAACAAGGTGTTTTTTTTTTTAATTTTATTCAATATCATAGGACTTTACTAATTATCTTTGAAATAGACCCAGAAAACTAATATTTATCTTTTAAAGGATTTTTACAATGAATTTATTCAACTTCAAAATTTAGCTGAATTGGTTAGCTCTTATCAAGGCCCGGAAGCCACTCGGGGATAAGGGTTATTGTGTGTACAGTAAAGTGTGTTAGAGATTTGATAAAGTACGTTAGTGTTGGAGATTTGAGTGTAAGTGTCTTACTTAAGGAGGCGGTTTATCAGGAATTTATTCACATTGGACTTGAAGCCATCCAGGTTGTAGTAAGGTGGGAAACAGGCAACCGGAACAGAGTTCCACAGGCGTGCAGTTCTAAGAAAGCAGCTTTGTTCATAGAATCTACGTTTTGATTTTGGTACAGATAAGGAGTGGGGAACATTTTTGAGTGTGGTTTCAGCTAGGCGGGTGTTTATCGTGAACGATTGGCGAGAGCGGACCAGAGATTGGAGCTCAGACGAGCACCTGCCATGGTGGTTACGATAAAACAAAAACAGGCTCGCAATATCTCTCCTGTGGGAGAGAGGTTGCAGGGAAGAGAAAAGGGAATCCTCCACTACGCTGCGAAGCGTATTTTGTACTCTGTCAAGGCAGGATAGGCTCTTTTAGCAGCTCCTGCCCATATGTGGCAGCTGTACTCCATCCTTGGACGTACTTGGCTTTTATATAGATAGAGAATTGCATCAGGGGGTGAGATATCTTCTGGGGCGGTAGAAGGATCCTACCATTTTTCCAGCAATCTTGCCAACTGACAATGTACGTATTCCTTTTCAGGTCAGGGGTAAAGGTCAAGCCAAGAAGCTTATCTAAACATGGAGCTTCCCCTAAAATAGAGCCATCCATATCAATTGATGCCAGATGGGGATCAGAGCGTTGATGATATAAAGATAAGAGCTTGGTTTTAGATGCATTAAAAGTAACCAGCCACCCCCTCCCCCACTGTACTACGCGCTCAAGATCAGAGGAGAGAGAATCTGAGAGAACTTTGTCACTAACGGCCTTTGATCTGTTGCCATAGATGGTCGTGTCATCAGCATAGATGTAAACGAATGATTTAAGTATGTGTTTTGGGAGATCATTGATGTAGATAAGAAAGAGAATTGGGACTAGGATGGATCCCTGAGGAACTCCAGCATTAATATTGATAGTCTCTGATTTCTGCCCATCAACTGCTACAACTACTACTTATGAGCCTATCGGAGAGAAATGATTTTATGATCGAGAAAACATTTCCAGTTATACCGTAGCTGGAAATCTTGTGAAGTAGGCCCTTATGCCATACCTTATCGAAGGCCTTTGATATGTCAAGAGCAATTGCCCTAGAGAGGAAGTCTTTGTCAAGCGATTCGCTAATCCTATGAGATATAACTGTAGATCTAGAAGAACAGAAACCATATTGCATGTAACTAAGAAGGTTATTTCTGTTGAGGTGGTTGACTTCTTCTCTATTAAATATGGATTCCAGCAGCTTACTCATGACACACAGGAGACTTATTGGTCTGTACTGAGAGGGAGAGGACTTATCACCCGAGTTCTTAAATACATGGTATACGGATGAGATTTTCCAGTGTATTGGGAAGCACTTCTCTTTAAGGCAACACTTAAAGAGTTTTGTAAGTATGGGGGCAAGTTCTGGTTGAAGCTTTTCCAGCACAATGATTAGAATGCCGTCAGTGCTAGTTGCTTTACTGGAATATGGGTCTTGATTAGCTAAGCGACATCACGCACATATATTTGTATGTTGCAGAGCATGTTGTCCGTTAGAGGAGGACATACCGGGAGTTGATTGCCTTAATCGCATAGGGTAGAAGTAGCTGCAAAGTTCTTGGCAAATAGTTTGACCTTGTCTGATGCTGATGAGATTACCTCAGGTCCATTGATGATGGTTAGGATAGAACGCACGCTTCTGTTCAAGATCCTGTTTACTATTTGCCAAAACTGCTACCTTGGATTTAACAGATTGAGCATATAGCTCTCTTGCATTTTTTATTACTATTTTGCAGTGGTTGTTGGCAGTCCTGAAGGCAGTTTTAGTCTCAGTGCATCTATTACGCCAGTAGCTATGGAAAAAGTGATTTCTGTGCGCGATGGCAGCAGCACATTCTGGGGGAGAACCATGGCTGGCTGTTAGGTTGTTATTGGATTTTTTCGATGGTATGACTCGGTCTATGCTTACAATTAGCCATTCGGTCAGGTCTGATACTATGGAGGACACATCTTTTTTGAATATGGAATGCAGTGGTAGAGCGGTTGAGTATCGATATACAGTATGCTGAGGAGGTACATCTCCAGACTTATTGCATTTCGTTTTTATCTTAACTGATACAACCGCGTAGTCGGAAGATCTTAGAGGAGACAGAACGTAACTTGAACATAGCTCGGGAGAAGTTGGGAGAAAAAGGTCTTGAAGGCTAGCATACTGACCGGAAGTATCGGGCACTCGGGTGGGTTCGTGAACAATCTGGGTGAGGTCATAGGCAATGGCAAAATCATGACAGAATCTCCCCTCATCATCTGTCTTATTAGAGTGGGTCAGCCATTCCGCATTGTGGACATTGAAGTCACCACAAATATGGATGTTAGCTAAAGGTTGAGCAGACAGGATGTGGTCAATTTTTTCAGATATGCTCTTAAAGATAGTAACTCCGCTGTTGTGGGGGCGATAGAGAGCGAATATAAATGCAGTGGTGTCAGCAAGTTCAACCTGGAAGCACATATAAGGTAAATTAGGGTATTCTCTGGAGATATCCCTACCACACGGAAAGCCATCTTTAATGTAGGCACATATTCCATGTCCATGGTGATCTTGGGGTCAGATTTGGCTGTTAAGTTAGAGTATCCATTAATTATGAACTCATCTAGGGAAGCGGTCAGCCTAATGCCAGTTTCACTTAGGAAGAATATGTCTGGTTTCATCTCTTGTAATTAAGTTTCATCCTCTGGAAGGTTGGAACAGAGACCCCTGATGTTGGAGGAGACATGGTAGTAGGGGTCTACGTTGGAGGATGGTGTTCTAGGTTTACACGTGTTATTTTTTTATTATTTTTCTGGAGGTATTTCATGTTGAGGATTGGGATTTGTGGAGCAGGTCGACAGACTTAGTTAGAGCAGGACAGAGAGGGAAGGTAAGAGAGAAAAGGAGAGGAAGATTTTTTTGAGCCATGATAAGGTAAAGCCATAACAACTACCCACTAGTATGACATCGAGAGGCCCCACTCGAAACTACTGCATGGTCCAGAGTCCATTCACCAAATGGCAATACAGCAGCCCCAGTATTTTTCAACTACTGATAGGACGGCCTCAGTGGTTAATCCAAGGTTCGGGTCCCTGACTATCAGGCGGATAACGTCAGCTCAGATAAAACGTTTGCCTCCAGCACCCTTACTAGTGACATGGCCACAATGATAAACATAGGAACAGAAAATTTCCGACATCTCAGGCTACTGTTCACGAAGTACTGTCGTCCCAGAGAACAGCTTTTTCTTCCCCCTTTGTCAGAAACATCACTCATTGGAAATGAAGACTGAGGGACAAATAAGAGGAAGCGAGAGTAATGAGAATTGTCGTTATCTACTCTCCATTACATAAAACAAAACAGGGGTGGGGGTGTAAAGACTTATAAATATTTACTTATATATATATATATATATATATATATATATATATATATATATATATATATATATATATATATATATACTTCAATTTGAAATATAAGATATTTGAAGATAAATTCCCCTCACATAATTAGGAATGAAAAAAAAAATGGAATAGATATAGGTTACTGTAATTTCCATTTAAGAGTGATCATTTTTTCATCTTCACAAGAGACACTTCAAATAAAGAAATTATGACAATTTAGCACTGAAATAATTATAAAGATACCGGGCCCGAGTTTCCACACGTTCAGATATTCATTAAACTGAGTTCTTCATGGCCAAAAAGGCATCTTTATCACGTTGGAAAGTTTTTTCACTCACTCGCCGTGAAACATTTTTCAGAACTATCTTTTTTTTTTTTTACGTGTATAAATATTTTTTCCCTTTGGAAATTAAGTTTAGTCCCTGATCTTTCAAATACAATTAAAAAGTATGATAAATTGGCTTTCAAAACTAGGTCTCCCTATCTTTGTCCGCCCATTTTTGGCCGTACCTAAATTATGCAGTTATAGTTTACTTTTTTTTTTTTTTTATCTAAATCTATTTTTGTCATTCGTGTTATTTGAGTTGTTAATGTGAAATGTTTAGTTTTGCCTTTCTTATATGGAGATTATATAAATTATTCGAACTAGTTCTCATCTTGGATGTAAACAGTAGTTCGATTAATCCAAATAATAATGAAATGTTTAATCTTCAAAAATAAACCTCATTTTTATATCTTCATGTATCTTATTTATTTTAATAAATTAGACATATAACAAAAATTTAAAACTAACGAACGGACATTTTTACACACGGAACGGAATAAAAATTTCACCGGATGACGATGCCCTTGAATTTGCGGTTGATTTTCTCTTTAAATAATTTCACGTTTAAATCGTGTTTGTCATCTCTGAATTTTGATTCTTTTATCTTTTCATATATTTTATTTCTTACTGAATTTACTGAAGAAATCTTTAAAAAACAAAACAAATTTTGTGTTTTGAACACAAAAGAAAAACGAATTAATCCCGATGTTTTTTTTTCGTATTGAATTCTTTGAAAGAAACGTAAGTTTGTATCTTTTTCTTTTTTGTACAAAAAATCTAATCTATAAATTTTAATATAATCTTAAACGTTAAAATAAGTTTATTTATTTTTGTTTTTTAAAATCATTTTATTTTTTGTTTGTATTGCAAGCCAATAAAATCTAGTGATTATTCTGCCATGCTTTATAATAATAGACGTAAATACAAAAACGTATGATTAAAAGATACTAGTGCACTTATTGATCTGTGCTGAAATAATAACGTTATTATTTAAAAAGCCGTTCTTAACATGAGGAGGGGAAGGTGTTTTGTAATTATTCTGTATACTTTACAATTGAATAATAATAAAAAAAAAACATATACTAAAAGTTTAATTAAACTTGGAAATACGATTTTAAAAATAGGGCGGATCAGTAATAATGTAATAATTCGCAGTTTCCAATTTTTGTGATGGGGGAGGAGAGATGGGAGTCATTTTAGTTTTTTGTGATGGGGAGGAGAGATGGGTCCCATCTCTATGGGAGTCATTTTAGTTTGTTGTGATGGGGGAGGAGAGATGGAAGTCATTTTAAATTTTTATGATGGGGAGGATGACCTCTTTCTTGCTCAGTAGTTGCTTTTGCAACTCCGGATGTTTCGTTCCGATTATTATTATTTGTTCAATCACCCGTTCTTCCAACTCATAATCGTCTCTGAATTTACATTTGTGTGCTTGCAGCTTGTCGCTCGCAAGAAAATCATCAATCTTTTCTGTTTCGTTTTGCGAGTAATTCTGTAAACAAAAACGTGTGATCTGAAAATTAACTTGACGTTCTAACTGCTCTAAAAAATTTTTGTTTTCAACAGTTAATTTTCTATTTAAATAATTTCACGTTTAAATCGTGTTTGTCATCTCTGAATTTTGATTCTTTTATATTTTCATATATTTTATTTCTTACTGAATTGGACACACAACAAAAGTTGTATTAATTTACTAAAGAAATCTTTAAAAAACAAAACAAATTTTGTGTTTTGAACACAAAAGAAAAACGAATTCATCCCGATGTTTTTTTCGTATTGAATTCTTTGAAAGAAACGTAAGTTTGTATCTTTTTCTTTTTTATATACTAAAAAATTTTAATATAATCTTAAACATTAAGTTTATTTATTTTTGTTTTTTAAAATATATATATTTTTTTATGGTATTATTATACAAACACCGTGACAGCGAATTAGTAAAATCTTTTACGTAGTATTCTGTTACGTTTCGGTGTGCTGAACACGAATCTGAAAACTGGGTTAGGGTTAGGGTTAGGGTTAGGGTACATTTTTTTCTACTAATTCGCTGTCACGGTATTTGTATAAATTTACCTTTTTTATTGCAATCCAATAAAATCTCGTGATTATTCTGCCATGCTTTATAATAATAGACGTAAATACAAAAATGTATGATTAAAAGGTACTAGTGCACTTATTGATCCGTGCTGAAATAACGTTATTATTTAAAAAGCCGTTCTTAACACGAGGAGGGGAAGGTGTTTTGTAACTATTCTGTATTTTAACCTTACAATTGAATAAAAAAAAACACATGTAATAAATCTTTAATTAAACTTGGAAATACGATTTAAGTGCACTAGCACCGATTAAAAAATATCCTTAAACTATATTATTCAATGTGATATTAAGATTTTTTTTTTAAATTATTATTTTTTGAAAACTTGTGTGATTTCAGAAAAATACTTTTAATTCAAAGTTGATTGAATTATTAACAACTAATTACAAAAAAAAAACTTTTTTGTATTTCATTGTTTTTGAGATTTTAAAAAAAAGTTTAAAGATTAAAAAATATACTTTTTATTTTACACTTACCTCCTTGGAAAATTCCGTTTTTATTTTTATGCTTTATTCAATATTTCAGATTTTACAATATCAATTTCTTTTATAAGATTTACATGAAATGAACACATATTTCTTGGCCATCACCAATTATCAGTTTATGTAGAAAAAATATTAGTAAGTCTTTACAATGTAACTCAGCGTAGTTTATTTCTTTACAAAATAAAAAAAAATACTTTATTTTGGTTATTACGGTTAAACAGCCTTAAAAATATCCACTAAAGAAATGAGTAATTAATGATACATATTTCAGATTTTAGAGTGGGGATCACTTTCTTATATAATTTAACATAAAATTAGTACACGCTTTATGGCCAGTTAGCAGTCAATGGTACCTGTAATCATTTGTCAGTTTCGAATTTTTGTGACGGAGGGTTGGAGACGGCGGACTCATATTAAGTTTTTTGCTTTCTTACAATTTATTCGATCGCATCTGTTGTTAACTATTCTGTACTTTCACTTAAAATTTTGCAAAAGGTGTCACCCTGACATTTATTGAATTGTTTTTCTACCAGTATTTTGCTTAATTTTCGATTATTGGACGATTATCAGGACTTCCCAGATGACCATTTTATAAAACGCATTTTTCTTTTTCTAATGTAACGTAACATACTAATGTTTTAAGGGTAAATAACACAAAAAAAAATGTATCTTGTATTTCGTAAATTGTTAGGTGAAAGTATAAATGATACATGTAATAATTCGCAGTTTCCAATTTTTGTGATGGGGGAGGAGAGATGGGAGTCATTTTAGTTTTTTGTGATGGGGGAGGAGAGATAAGAATCATTTTAGTTTTTTGTGTTGGGGGAGAAGAGACGGGAGTCATTTTAGTTTTTTTGTGATGGGGAGAAGAGATGGGAGTCATTTTAGTTTTTTATGATGGGTGAGGAAAGACGGGAGTCATTTTAGTTTTTTTGGTTTCTTACGTTTTTTTATATGGAATTAGACCCCATATGTTGTTAACTATTCTGTACTTTCATTAACAATTTATATCTCATTCCCTATCACAAATTGTTACGTTTCCAATCCGTTTCCAACCCGTTTCCCTGACCAGGAAGAACAACACGCATCACTTCTAGATCTGTTTTTGACCACAGTTCCCGATGACTGCATAACGAAGGCCCACAGCCCACTCGGGAACGCTGATCATGCAGTGATAATGGTTGAAATCGCCCTAAACTCTAGACCCAAAACTGAAGAGCCAGTGCTCAAAACAACGAGATATTATAATAAGGCTGACTGGGAAGCCATCAGGGAACTAATTAGAGATGCTCCATGGAAAAATATTTTCTCTCTCCCTGCTGAACAATGTGCAAACGAGACCACTGGCTGGTTTAAAACTGCAATCGAAGCGCATGTTCCCATGCGGAAATTTTATAGTAAGCCCCACTCTCCCCAATGGTTTACGTCGACTTGTGCAACTGCCATTGCTCAAAAGCAGCATGCATACCGTAGGTTTAACCGACATAAGTCCAGTTCAAACAGACTGAAGTATATAGAAGCTAGAAATAACGTTAAGAAAGAAATAGCGACAGCTAAGAGAGAATTTATGGAAACCACTAAAAAGCGCATCGAAGCACAAAAACTAGGAACTCGAGACTTCTGGAAAATCTACAACAGTGTAGTAAATAATGGGCAATCAACAATTCCCCCACTAACCAACAATCACGAGGTTGTCTCCTCAGCAACCGACAAGGCTAACATGCTTGCCAGTCAGTTTGCCTCAAACTCCACACTGGACCCTTCCAACCACCCCCTACCTGACTTTCCTATGCGGACAGACGCCACACTAGACGATCTGAAAACCACCCCTGCTCAGGTGCATGCTATTATAAAAAACCTTGACACCTCAAAAGCATGTGGACCCGATCTTATCCCAGCTGTGCTATTAAAAAAGTGCTCAGCCGAAGTAGCTCCAGTTCTCTCCAAACTCTACAACAAATGCCTTAATGAAGCTTGCTTTCCGGTCTGTTGGAAAACTGCTTCTGTTGTACCAGTATTCAAGAATTCTGGCGAAAGGACAGACCCAGTAAATTATCGCCCCATTAGCCTCCTCCCACTTTTTGCCAAAATATTTGAGACCATAATTAATCATGCTCTAGTCCATCATCTTACAGATGCTAAACTACTGACTGACAAACAATATGGATTTAGACAAGCCCGTTCCACAGCAGACATCCCAACTGTGATCTCTGAACGTATATACCATTCACTGGACAAAGCTGGGGAGGGCAAAGCGGTAGCTCTACATATATCTAAGGCTTTTGACAGGGTATGGCATGAGGGTCTCCTCAGTAAAATCAGATCATACGGTATCACTGGTTGAATACTTAACATAATTAAATCCTTCTTAGATAAGAGAAAAATCCAGGTTGTCCTCGACGGTCGTACATCCAAACAATATGATATAAATACGGGGGTGCCCCAGGGTTCTATCCTTGGACCTCTACTGTTCCTGATATTCATAAATGACCTCCCCGACAACATTGCCTCTGAGATGGGTATATATGCTGATGACACTACACTCTATGGCAGGCACGACAGGAAGACGAATGAACACATTTCTAAAGAAATGGCAGAAACACTAGAGGAAGACCTCCAATCTGTAGTGGAATGGGGACAAAAGTGGTTGGTTGCGTTCAATGCTGCTAAGACTAAACTAGTTTCATTCAATAATTACAAGAAACCCTCTCTACCACCCATAGCAATGGCCAACGACTCTTTATCTGAGAGTCCATCTTTCAAACTCCTTGGCCTAACGTTGACAGGAAACATGAGTTGGAACAATTACATTGAAGGCATTGCCAGGGCTGCTGCAAGAAAGGTGGGCTCTCTCTACCGTGCTAGAAAACTACTAACACCCGAAAGTATCCTGTACCTCTATAAGGCCACCATTCGCCCATGTATGGAGTATTGTTGCCACATCTGGGCTGGTGCATCTGCTACTAGTCTGTCGCTCCTTGACAAGGTTCAAAAGAGAGTCGCAAACCTGATAGGCCCTGAACTGGCATCTAAGCTTCAGCCTCTGTCCCATCGACGAAATGTTGCATCCCTCTGCCTTTTCTACAAGTATTTTAGTGGCGAATGCTCTGACGAACTGCAAACACTTGTGCCCCCACGACGTGAGCACCCTCGACAAACCCGACAGGCTGCTAAATCCCACCCCCACACTGTAGAGATCCCTAGATGTAAAAGATCTTTTTACTCCAATAGTTTCTTCCCCAGAACCGCTAGACTCTAGAATTCCATTCCAGGTCCCTGGTTCCCCAACAGTACTGACGTGCAGAAGTTCAAGTGTAACGTGAACCGACACCTTGCTGCCCAAATCCCTACATAGTACCCCAGTAGTTGTTGCCCCTGATAGTAGCCCCCTACACCAAAGTGGCAATTTGCCTTGTTTGGGGTGAAAATGTAATAAAAAATAAACATGCTGTAAAATTCGTTGGGCATAAAAATTTTGCAATGACACCTAAACGAAAATCACCCCCTATAAAATGCTTACATCTGGTATTCTGCAGTTGGTATTTCTTACGACCTAACTTAGTGTTGTATAAACACACCCAACCTCCCCATGTTAAGAACAGCTTTCGGAATAACCACTCCCAAACTTCAAAATATACTACATACAAAAACATACTATAAAAATCTATTATATTGATTCCCGTTCATTTCTTCGAAATCTGTCATCCTGTCATATTGGGTCGTATCTACCAACATTTTGTTTAATTTTTGCTTTTTAGGCGATTATCGGAACTTCCTAGATGATTGTTTTATATCAACCGTTTTTTCTGCTTATATTGTACGATAACGTTCTAATCTTTTTAAATAAAATAAATAAGTTATAACGAAAAATACCACTTTTATTTAGGAAATTGTTAGGTAAAAGTATATATCTGTTATGAAGAGCCTCCTTTTTCAATGTAATATTGAAATCATGTTTAATTTTAGTATTAAACATGAATCCTAATTACCGGCATTTTCTATTTTAAACACTAATCCTATTTCGATTAGAGTCGAATATTGAACACGAGAAAGACGGGATCCTGTGTTCAGAATGAGATCTAAATAATTCTATTTAAAAAATGTTATGTATTTCCATGACTATATAAAAAAACAGTAGACGTATGTGTGTATAATTCTCAGGAATTATTTCCTGAGAATTTCAGTGCTATGTGACAAGTAGTTTAATAATATACCTGTTAGATAGATTCATGCACCAAGGGTGCTTTATAGCGAATAATATCTTTACTTACATGCATGTATATCACATACAGACATCGGCAAATTTACATGTAAAATGTTCATTAAGCATTGATATATAACCCTTATAAACTAACCTGTTAACATTAACCATTAATGCGGGGGCGCAGAAATAACTGGATTAGGACCCACGTGTGGGGAAAACCCTCTCGGTGCTGATGGACCTATAGATCTTCCCAGGTCATCCATCTAGGAGAAGGAAAACTCTGAAGCTAAACCTAAGGTGAGGAAGGCCTCTCCAGTCTTGGAAGACAACCTTCCTAGAGCTGGTGACTCAAAAAAATTACCAGTCTACAAACCTAAACTGCTTAAGTAGTAGATAGGCACTGTCTATCGCCCAGTTTCCGTACTCTTTCTTTGCCTATTAGCTAGGCGTAGAGGTCGAATCACAGGGAGTCAACAGACCTTGAGTGGTCGATCTTGTTTCCTTACTATGGCAATGAATGCTGTTTCCCCTACTCCCGACACATCGCATCCCTTAAACTGGGCACTTGGAAGTGCTTGAATGCCATAATGCCAGTAGAAGTAGATTGGGTTGACCATCGTCTGATGGGTTGAGGGTACAAGTTCCTGGCTGCTGCTCCCGACTGGTAATACAGGAGCCCTAACACTTTGGTAGCGCTTAAAGCGGCTGCTCCATTTACAGTTGTATATCGGGTTGTTTGTAGTGCCATGTCACGCATGGAATGGGACCATGCACTCATCCCAAGTGGGTTATCCTGAGGCCACAATCCTAGTAGATGGCAGGACAACTGATGGTCTACTTGTGTTGCATGTCTGGTATTCTGCATAACCACTTGTTCAGCATCCCTTACCTACACTGAAACTCTTAAAAAAATTATGACAGTACAATAAAAAATTATGCTAAAACCAGACCCAAACTAAAACAAAACCAACCTGCCTTCTCCCTTGCATTTACGAACATCCCTCTGCCTTTTCTACAAGTACTTTAACGGTGAATGCTCTGACGGTCTGCGAGCACTTGTGCCCCCTCGAGGTAAAAACCCAGACAAACCCGACAAGCAGCTAAATCCCACCCCTTCATAGTAGAGATCCCTAGATTTAAGAGAGTCTATACCAGCAGTTTCTTCCCAGGAGAGCTAGAATTTGGAATCCCCTGCTGGGTCCCTGCTTCCCCAACTGTACTGACATGCAGAAGTTCAAGTGCATCGCAAACTGACATCTTACTGTCCAACTTCCTACACAGTACCCCTGATGCCTATGTCCCTGATAGTAGCCCCCTACAACAAATGTTTGGGGTGAAAATGTAATAATAAAAAAATTAGGTGACATTTTGTTTTTTTTCTCAGGCTCGGTAGTTTTTAATTTCAATTCTAACTAATGACATCAACTCATTTTTTATGGTTTTGTATTAAAAAAATACAAAAGAAAACGAAATTTTTTACTCGCGGTTTGAAATTTGTAAATATGAAAACAACATATCTATCTTTCTTACAATCTCATTTTTACTTAATTACATACATTATTTTATGACGGAGAAGTGGGGATGACACATGAAAGACGACAGTGCTGAAATAATAACGTTATTTCAGCACTGTCCGTATTCTGTGTGTCATCCCTCACTTCTCCATTGTAAAATATTCTTTATATAGGGAGGGGAAAGTATTATTTAGACTATTCTGTACTTTCACCTAACAATCTATTAAATAAGAAACTGGCATGTATTATCGGTTTTTGTTAAGTATGTGTTTCTCAATCTAATTTCTTGATTAGTTTATTGTAAAGCAAGTGTTGCCTAATCCCTTACCTAACTTTGAAATATTTATTTTTTGAGTAGCATGAATTTTAAATAAGATGCTTCTACAGTGTAGTACACATATTTAAAAATACAAACAATTTATAATGAAAAAGCTACTGAGTCATTTTGCGGAAGTGACGTCCTGTGTTAATGATAGAGTGGGGCACGATTATGTTGCTTTAAAAAAGTACTCTGGAGGCCGCCAGTTATTACCAAACCTTTTTTTATGGGAGGTTGGGGTGTGGTTAATTAGTGCCTGTATATTCTCCCAAGCATTAACACCACTTTTTCTGATTATGGAGAGGGGGGCAGTAGATGATTTCACATCAGAACGTATACTACACTTTGATCTTAGCCAAAAGGCCAATTAAACGTTATATAGTTTTCCACCAGGCATTACCACTTTCTAAAAAAATACAAAATAAAAAATATATAGCAAATGATATGTAGACATTAACAAATAATCTCTCCAAAGTATAACAATTATATTCAAAATCAACTTCAATTTTCTCATTGTTTATACAGTCCCGAGCAACGCCGGGTAGCCCCGCTAGTGTATTTAATAAAAAACTTAATAATAATCATATTATATCCTATTTAATTAATAAAAAATTCAATACTAATGATAATGATGTATAATACTATTTAATTCATTAAAAAAATCTCAATAATAATGATAATCATATGAAATAATATTTAATTCAATAAAAACTCAATAATAATGATAATCAAATGATATAATATTTAATTCAATAAAAACTCTATAATAATGATAATCAAATGATATAATATTTAATTCAATAAAAACTCAATAATAATGATAATCAAATGATATAATATTTAATTCAATAAAAACTAAAAAATGATGATAATTATATGAAATTATATGCAATGCAATAAAAACTTAATAATAATGATAATCATATGAAATAATATTTAATTCCATAAAAACTCAATAATAATGATAATCATATGAAATCTTATTTAATTCAATGAAAAACTCAATAATAATGATAATCATATTTTATAATATTAAACTCAATAAAACTCAATTATAATGATAATCATATGAAGTAATATTTAATTCAATAAACACTCTATAATAATGATAATCAAATGATATAATATTTACTTCAATAAAAACCTCAATAATAATGATAATCATATGAAATAATACTTAATTCAATAAAAAATCATGACATCCGATTAAATTCAATAAAAGGCACAACGAAAATGATAATAATATGACCTCCTTTTTCATTTAATAAAAATACCCAATAATAATGATAATCATATTAAATACTATTTAATTCAATAAAAACTCAATAATAATTATAATCATATGAAATTCTATTTAATTTAATAAAAACTTTATAATAATGTAATGAAAAAGTATTTAATTGAATAAAAACTCAATAATAATGAAACTCATATGAAATCCTACTTAATTCACTAAAAAATCAATAACAATGACAATCATAAGATAATATTGAATCCAATAAAAAACCCTATAATAATGATAATTATATGAACTCTTATTTAATTCAATATAAAAACAATACTGATTATCATATTAAATCTTATTTAATTCAAAAGACAATAAAAATGTGAATTCAATCCAAAAAGATGAACAACACTAAACAAATAGAATACTAATATCTGAATTTCATGTTTTTTTAAAATTGAATTTCCTGTTTTTTTTTATTTACAGATGTTCCTGCATAAACAACTTTAGTGGATTTGTATTATCAATCATATTGTTTAAACACTGTTTTTAAACAATATTCTACAGAAAGTTATTGACTTATATGTGAAGACAACAATGTTTTTTGTTTAAAAAAATTATATTTTGGCATTCTGCTATCAAAAAAATACAGAGGCAACACAACGTAACATTTTCAAACTGGCTTAAACATCTGTTAATTTAAACATGAATGCGTATTATTTAGTAGTATTTCTGTTAAAAATATTCTATAAAGTACGGGAAACGATATCATCAATCAATATAATCTACAAACCTAAGATAAAATAAATAATAAATGTAATGTTTTCAAATTTGCTTAAACATCTGTGAATTTAGACAAACACCCGATTAAATGATTCATATAATCTTGTTCCGAGGACAAAATATCATATTAATAACTTTGCAGATTAAATAATTGTTCTAAAATATTTTAGTGCAACATGTCCGTGTAGAAAAAACACATTCTTGTGAAGTGTGGATAATCTGGTTCTAAAAAAAATCAATGTTAGTGAAAAGCCATATTCTTGTGAAGTGTGTACATATAATTTTCCTGTTAACTCAAATTTAGTTACCCATATGAAACTTCACACTTTTTTTTGAACACTGTGAATATTCTTGTTTTTAAAATATTCTTGTAAAGTTTGCAAACATTCGTTTTCTCATAAAACAAGCTTAATGGCACCTACAAGAAACCATGCAAGGAGTAGGCCACATGCTTGTGAAGTGTGTGGATATGCATGTTCTCACAAATCACAGCTAACCATACATATAAGAACTCACACAGGAGAAAAACCACATTCTTGTGAAGTGTGTGGATATTCTGTTTCTGAAAAATCACATTTAGTGACACATATGAGAACACACACTGGGGAAAAGCCATATTCTTGTGAAGTGTGTGGGTATTCTTTTTCCGAAAAATCATCGTTAGTGACACATGTGAGAATTCACACCGGGGAAAAGCCATATTCTTGTGAAGTATGTGGATATTCTGTTTCTAAAAAATCCAATTTAGTGACACATATGAGAACACACACTGGGGAAAAGCCATATTCTTGTGAAGTGTGTGGATATTCTTTTTCTAGAAAATCGCATTTAGTAAGGCATATGAGAACACACACTGGGAAAAGTACTCAGGAGAGAACTTGAATGCTTATGTTACATTGTGTAGGACCCCAGGTTGAGAACGGTAGTAGTTAGTAAGTTCCCCACTGCAACAAAAACCTTGTAGCCGACTTTTATTGATCGTCTAGTTTGTTTATGACCATGGTTGTTATGGCAACTGCTAAGACAGCAGAGTTATTTCCCCCTTTACCGTGCATTTTTTCTCTTACTCGCTCGTCAGTTGTCAACCACTTGTCATAATACCGTTGCCGGCTAAAACAAAATTAACATGAACACAACAATCAGACATAACTCAGCACACTAATCAAGACGTAAGACACGAAGGCTTTTTGTATAAAAATATATTTTGTTATAGAAATATTTTTCTCATTCTGTACATAAATGATTTTCAACAGTTCACGGTTCAACGGTGCAGCTTGCTTCTCTGTCATTCAGTGATGGAGAGGGTGGCAAGAGACGTTACGCACTCGACAAACGCACGTTCTTCTGTGGTCCTAAGACCTGCTCCTTCTGCTGGACTCCAAAAATCACGTCATTATATTGACATGATTTTTGTTCGGTATTTTTCCATTCCACTGGTCGATCAACTCTGTCATCGATAATCGATCACGCATTTCCCGGTCACGTTTTAAGTTTTGTTGACAAATGCATTGGCTGCATCTGACCCAGAGACTCAGTAACCCATTTCTCTCCAGCTGACCGACTAATGAATTTGTTTATACATGTGCGTCACCACCTCGTGCCAGCTTTACATGACATTCCAATCCTCCATTGTAATGCAAGGAATGTCACGTTTCAGCCAAAAATGCGTCTCCCCACAAACCTTTACTTTTGTAAACAAAAAATCGTCATCCGATTCTCTGTTTACGACGGAATTATTTTTGCTGCTTCGACTGGTGGACAATCGATATTCGATGCCCACCTTTCAAATTTTTTTTAAGGAAGTTTTTTATTTTCACAGTTATGTATCGGATGGTCCCAGCCATCCATTACATAACATCTACTGAACACTGTCCTCGACTGCCTAAGATCATATACAGCACCGGTTGAAGTGCGTGGAAAATGTTGTTTTGATAAATTATCGTTTGCTACACATATGAGTGTTATATCAAGTGTTAGCTTCAGGCTGTGAACCCCTTGATTTCTGAGAACTTCTTGATGAATGTATTTAGAATAGAGCGAATTCAATGAAGTAAATAATTGCTTGAAACGACATATTCTCTTAAAAAAACAATATATATATATATACATATATATATATACATATATATATATATATATATATTTGTTGTGTTAAGAGCAAGATGACTAATAAAATTTGGAACACTATCAATGTTTCTTTTCTTATTCTTAGAAATCAAGTTTATTCATGATAATTCATACTGAGAAGTAATTCCAAATTAAATGCAAGTAACACGCACACACACACACACACATATATATATACATATTAAATGCAACTAACACATATTCAAACAACACACACATATACACACACACATATATATATATATTATATGACAAAATCTATGCAATGAGGACCTAGCAAATATCAAAGTAAACACACTATCATCATTCAATTATAGATGTTGTTTAATTAATGGGTTGTTTGGTACGTAAGTAGGCCTCAGAAGCATGGCTAACAAAAAGCGATACTATCCTCATAACAGTCAGGTACTATGTTCTAACAAATGCTGAAAAATATAAATAAAAAATCTAAACAAATATATAAACACTAGTGCAATTTAAATAACAGTTTTTTACTCGCCTAGTTACATACACGATCTATGAACAGTTATTGTCTGTTGTTCAGTTTAAATAACAGTTTTTTACTCATTTAGTTACATACACGATCTATGAACAATTATTTTTGTAGTTGAGTTTAAATAAGTTTTTTACTTAGTTACATACACGGTCGTATGAACAATTATTGTCTGTAGTGCAGTTTAAATAATAGGAGAAAGTGTTTTCCCACCACCAACCGCAATTATTACCATAATGCACTTTACATAACAAGAGTTTTCACAGTAACAATCACATACAGATTAACATGATCATCTACCAGAATTTATGAAAGTAGCAAAGAATTATTTTCTTGGTTTGGATTGATTCACACTAAGTATTTAAATAGTTATTTTCATCGTCTGAGCTTCAATCTATGGTCCCCTTCGCCAAACCTTCATGAAAAACACCCGTCTAGCCAAAACCACTATCAAGATTTTCCCCCCATTGTTATAACTTGTATCAGTAGAGAACATGAGTTTTACAGCGCCGCATCTCTGATCTCACTCATCGGACATTGTGTCACTTTCAGATATGATAGACGTCTGCCTTCACTCTTGGGATTTGTATACAACTGACCAACGAGTAGACGATCTGCAACAAAAATGTTTTCCGCCAACGGAAATGGAATCATGTCGTCTTTTTAGCGAGACGATTGTATCATTCCACACTGTCTTTTTGCCTTATAAGTTCATAAAATTTATTATTATTTTTTTTTTACACGGTGGTCACCACTTATTAAGGCCCGGAAGCCACTAAGGGATAAGGGTTATTGCAAGTACAGTACGTTAGTGTGGAGATTTGATGAAGTGTTTACTTAAGGGGGCGGTTAATTAGGAATTTGTTAACGTTGGACTTGAAGACATCCAAGTTGTAGTCAGGTGGGAAGCAGACAGACGGAACAGAGTTCCACAGGCGTGCAGTTCTAAGAAAGAAGCTTTGTTCATGGAATCTACGTTTGAATTTAGGGACAGATAAAGAGTGGGGGAAATTTTTCACATTGGATTCAGCTAGACGGGTGTTTTTCATGAAAGATTGGCGAGGGGGGACTAGTGATTGGAGTTCAGATGAGCACCTGCCATGAAAATAGCGATAAAACAAGGATAGGCTCGCAACGTCTCTTCTGTGGGAGAGAGGTTGCAGGGGAGAGAAAAGGGCATCCTCCACTAAGCCACGAAGTCTATTTTGTACTCTGTCAAGGCAGGATATGCTGTTTTTAACAGGTTCTGCCCAGATATGGCAGCAGTATTCCATCCTTGGACGTACTTGGCTTTTATATAGATATAGAATTTCATCAGTAGTGAGATATCTTCTGGAGCGGTAGAAGAATTCCGCCATCTTTCCAGCGACCTTGGCAACAGACTTGATGTACGTGTTCCATTTCAGATCAGGAGTAAAGGACAAACCTAGAAGCTTGTCAAAACACGGGGCTTCTCCTAGACGAGAACCATCCATTTCAATTGATGCCAGATGGGTATCAGAGCGTTGATGATGTAAAGATAGGAGTTTGTTATTAGATGCATTAAAGGTAACCAGCCACGACTCCCCCCCTGAACCACGCGCTCGAGACCAGAGGAGAGAGAATCAGAGAGAACTTTGTCATTTACAGCCTTTGATGTGTTGCCGTAGATCATTGATGTAGATCAGGAAGAGAGTTGGGCCCAGGATTGACCCTTGAGGGACTCCAGCATTAATACTGCAGGCCTCTGATTTTTGTCCACCGACCACTACTCTTATGAGCCTATCGGAGAGAAATGATTTAATGATTGAGAAAACATTTCCACTTATACCGTAGCTGAAAATCTTGTGAAGTAGGCCCTTATGCCATACCTTGTCGAAGGTATTTGATATGTCAAGAGCAATTGCTCTAGAAAGGAAGCCTTTGTCAAGAGATTCACTTATCCTATGAGATATAACCTTCAGCACATCTGCGGTAGATCTTGCTAGTTACTAATGACGTAATAACACATTGGATATAAACTCTTTTAATTAAATATGTGGCATTTTTTTATATTTTAATTATTGTTTGATCTGCTATTCATTAACTTTTACGTTTTTTCGTCTTTAGTTTTTGTGAATTAACCTTTTTTTCGTCTTTATTTTTTATGAATTAACCTTGGTAGAGATAAGTGTTAAGCGAGTTTTACTGGATCAACTCATGAAAATAGAACATGAAATGAATTTAACGAAATGAAGTAAATATATTAATTTTAATTTTTGTTTGATCTGCCGGAGACAGCTCTTCATTATTTTTACATATTTTTACTTTATTTTTTCATGAACTCTGAATCAACTTAAAAAAGAGAACATTAAGTGAATACTGTCAACCAAATGAAGTAAACAGATTAATTTTGAGATCATGAACGATAACAAAATGTTTAGGACTGTTAGTATTTATATTAACATGAGAGTTGAATTATTTTATGTCAACTCTTGTTATTTAAACATTTTCTACAACCATTAAAATATGCGACGTTTAAATAATTGAAACAATGTTGCACAGGCTTTAGAAATTCAATATTCATATTTCTATTTGATAAATGTTAAAGCATTAGGATTTCGACAATATTTGTAATGCTGCATATTTACAAGTGACAGCCTCAATGTTTGTAAATTTTTGTTTCTTAAGTTTTTATTCGACAAACATTAAAATCGGTTTTATAAAATTGGTTTAGGTTTTAATTGTCATCGCATGAATTTTTATTTAGAAAAAGCTTGTTAAGGCCTAGCTCATGCAGTCAGTCATTCACAACTTGTTACCCGGTTTTCAAATATCATACAAGTCATAAAACGTCTGCATTATTATTTGTGTAGCAATATTGAGGGTTGAGGTAATGCTAAGAACAGTCTATATAATTTAAGATTAAACCGAAGAGTGAAAAATATCCATAGAACTTAAGACTATGTGTTTCGAATGTAGGTTGGTTCGTTGTTTTTGTTTTACGGCATATCAACCCTCTTCGGGTTATTTAATGCCGAATCCAAAACTGTTCAGTGTCATTCTAGATCTTTATTGTTGCCTTACCTTCCCAATTAATTTTCCATTTATTTTCATTTGAATAAGCTTAATAAAATTATTTTATTTACTTTATAATGTTGTTTTTGAATTTTATTTCTCACTTAATCTTAATTATTTCTATCAGATTTTACTCATTGGAATGTTATGCGATTTGGTTGTTCTCTTAATAAATACTAAATAATACAACTATTTATATTTATTTTAATTTTATGTAAGAGTTTCAATAGCACAACAAACATTTAAAAGTTTTGGAGGAATTTATTTACTCCACTAGTTTTTAATGTCCAAGTACCACAAGCCATACTTACCCAGTTTTCAGTTTATGTAAGAGATTCAGTGCCTTAGTGAATTATATGAGAAAGATGTGCGAACTACAATAGAAATTCAGTAAAGCAAAGCACAGACCGATGAACACAGACACGTGCAGTAAATGTGGGCGGAGCCCTAAAAATGGGAAAAAACCCCGGTGGAGGCACGTGTTAATCTTGTGGTCGGGAGAACCATTGGGGTAACGTTCATCACATGAAAAAGGTAAAAAAAATACTGACACTAACTAACAAATCTATTAAGACCCGTGGTGCAGAGTACTTGAGAAAATCGATTATAAAAAGGTCCAGCCCTACAATTGTGAATTACTTACGACTTCTATCCAGTTATGGCTGACGAAACAAGAGCATTCTACCCCCGTGATTTAAATAAAGGGTCCCCTCGTAATTCCGTTCAAATTCCGAAGTTCGACAGAAACATTTCCAAGTTCGACAAGATACACCTGAAGAAAGTCAGAGGTTAGATCGACCGGAACATTGTGAAAATCACACTCAAGATGAGAACAGTAGTCCGATGAATCCAAATGATAGAAAGTTTAATTAGGAAATGTAAGTAGTTTAAGGTTGAAAATTTCAAAATTAACTCTTTTTCTCATCAGTAGTAAAGTAACCTTTGAATTAATAGAACGATGATTCAAATATTTTCAGAAAAATATAAAAAGTCTTTATGTAGTTATAAAAATGTTGAAAATATTTCAAAAATATTTATGGGTGATTTAATTAGATTAATTTTTATAGATTAGCAAAACATGTTTGCAAGTTTTAAAAAAGTTTAAAATTTATACATATTTTTAGTCCATAGTTAAAAAAAATAAACGGTTAAGAAACATTAAAAAAGTAAATAAAATGTAAATAGGAATATATTAAAAGTACTGACATTGGTCAAACTTTATATTAAAAGAACTTTGACGTGTAAAATTCTAAAAAGTAAATGTTTTATCTCATAATGATATGTCAATTTTTGATTTGTTTTAAATTTGTTAGAAATGATTATTGTTAAATAAATCATTCTTAAAACCCTAAAATCTTGTGTTATAAATTTAATTCTAACATATTTCAGCATTTCCTAAAAACTTGTGGCATAAATTTAATTCCAACATATTTCAGCATTTCACTAAAACTTGTGTCATAAATTTAATTCTAACATATTTCAGCATTTCATTAAAACTTGTGTCATAAATTTAATTCCAACATATTTCAGCATTTCATTAAATCTTGTGTTATAAATTTAATTCCAACATATTTCAGCATTTCATAAAAACTTGTGGCATAAATTTAATTCCAACATATTTCAGCATTTCATTAAAACTTGTGTCATAAGTTTAATTCCAACATATTTCAGCATTTCATTAAGACTTATGTCATAAATTTAATTCCAACATATTTCAGCATTTCATTAAAACTTGTGTCATAAATTTAATTCCAACATATTTCAGCATTTCATTAAAACTTGTGCCATAAATTTAATTCCAACATATTTCAGCATTTCATTACAACTTGTGTCATACATTTAATTCCAACATATTTCAGCATTTCACTAAAACTTGTTTCATAAATTTAATTCCAACATATTTCAGCATTTCATTAAAACTTGTGTCATAAATTTAATTCCAACATATTACAGCATTTCATTAAAACTTGTGTCATAAATTTAATTCCAACATATTTCAGCATTTCATTACAACTTGTGTCATAAATTTAATTCCAACAGATTTCTGCATTTCATTAAAACTTGTATCAGAAATTTAAGACATAGCCTGTGTAGTAATGCACTTATCAGTGGCATAATTTCACGACAATTTTCGTTTATTTGAGATTACGATTCCATTTTGGAATAATATTGGCGGTTTTTGTCATCTTAACATTTGCGGATCATTATCTCTGCTATTTCTTAATTGTTCTGTAGGGACAAAATATGTCTCTAAATGAATTAACGTCACAGTGGGAAGCCAAAATACTTTGCATAAATAGTTAACAATTCTTCACCAGATATTTTAAGCTACCGAGTGACGGTAATTACATATTGGTTGAGGAATCTGGAGGATCTGTTGGATCTATTTCTAATCAAGACTCCAGATGAGGAGAAATCGCATATTTGTGAGATTTCGGAAGGGTTTTCTTCGGAAATCAAAGAAAACTTGCTATCATTGAAATTGAAATTAGATGCCCCTCAAGTTGTTCAATCTTAGACGATTATGCCCGTAAAAATGCGACTGGACTGTCCGAGGCTTTCCGGAACGTCCACAGATAATAAGTTTTCGTTCAGAACCTTTCTGAATAAATTCAAAATTTTGTACATATAATTTGAATAAAGCTGACAGATTGTTATGCTTAAATCAAAACTGGATGGTGATGCCTTTAATGTAGTCTCCAGTCTAGATGTAACATCAGATAATTATGATGTAACCCTGAAACTGTTAAGGGAAACATATTTAAATCGAGATTTGATTAGAAATCGGGTTTCTGAGGAGATTATTCCTACTCCGTTTCACATAACAGATTTTAAAAAAATTGATGGCCATTTCTCGAAAAAGTTAAACAAGATCTAACAGAACTTGATAAATCTTATGGGACCGACGTTTGTTTTTTACTGGGGGTGTAACCTCAGGGGCATTGATAGCCCACATATTATTTGCCAAATTTCCAAACCTTATAATGAGAGAATGGCCAAATTTCCAAATGTTATAAGGAGAGAATTAATGAGTAGAAGTCGTTAAAGATTCACTTCTCTGAATAATATAAAGTTCCACGTGTTTGAAATTACGGAATATTTATTAGCCGCCCCGCTTGATGTTCGGTGGGAAATTTGCGCGCCAAAATTGGCACCTTCTCTACCTAAGACGCAATTCAAATGGAGTCTTATTACCCACGTGAGGTGAAGACCACTTTATTATGCAAGCTGTACGAAGCTACAGATCATTTGATAAAGAACTGTAGCAAATTTCCTTCCTTCAATGCTAAATGCCGAAGGGCCAAACAATTGAAATTATGTACTCGGTGTCTGGGTGATCACACAGATGCAGTTTGTCGAGGAAGTAAAGGGTTTCCTTACCCTTGTGTAATCTGTGGGCTAAAAAGCCACTTTAGTGTTATGTGCCCTAAGGGAAATAAGTCCTTTATGCTATTTTGGACAACAGAACAGTATTTTCCTGACCATAGAATATCCATGAAGCACAGGGTCGACCGATACTGAGAGTCAACGATTGTTTTTCGCCCAGGCAATTCTATGTAATTGTGTTCTGCTAAAAACATAAACCCCAAGAAGATTGATATGGCTGTGAACACGTTGATTGGAAGTGACTCCTTGAGATTGCAGGAGTACAACATATCAATAAAATTAGTCGATCAAAATCCTTTTAAATTTGCGGGATTAAGATTTGAAATTCGAAGTTGATAATTTTGATAAAGTTGTTAATAACTTAACTCAAGAAGGATTCCGGCTTTGCCCCGGTTATAAGAATTTAAATGGAACTCCCATTAAAGGGATTATTGCTTTGAACCTTCTGAGTAAATAAAATAATCTCAGATTAGTTGAGTGTCTTAACGGCAACGCGTGGAAACACTGCGATTTAGGGAGTTGAGTTAGTGCTTTTCGGGCACTCCCTAATAAAATAAATAATTCAACACAAGCTACTGAATAAACGAACAAACAACTTCGTAAAACTTAACAAGGAAAAGATTTATTGAAGCGAGTCAAGGTAAGATGCCAAAAAGATATAACTCGGATAAAACTTGTCTGCCTTTGCCCGGTAGTTATTCCCGAGTGGGAATCATCGATACCGGTGTAGGCAGAGAAGGAGAGTGAGGAAACAGGTCCGCTCTCTTTGTTGTCTGGCTGGAAAAGAAAGAGGTTTTCTCGTTCGGAACGGAAGCAGTTAGAGTTCCATAGGGGTAAGGAAGGTCCCTGCGCTATGCCTCTGATTGGTCAGTATGTGTCATATTCACAGTCAGGGGAGGCATTGATGCAAAGAAAAAGGGTTCTATTTGTTTCTGCTACAGGGGTTACATAATTCCGTTTGGCGAGAGCCAACATTTTATGAATAAGATAGCGTCGCCACCCTTTAATAGCGTTGTGAAATCCCTTCCTCAATGCAACAGGTATTTTATCAATTCTGTTCTAAATCAGACTCTCTCTTATGAGAACGAATTGAAGCCTTTCTCCGAATCCACAGTTGAACGAGGAGTAGAGACGTTGCTCATTCTCGACTCATTAGGAATCAATGAAGAGGTTGAGTTATCTGCCATGGACAAGGAGAAGAGAGAAGAGTTTAAAGAGTCCATCGTATTGGAGGATGAGAAGTATTATGTAAATTTACCGTGGCATCATGATAAGCTCCTACAGGTAAAAAGTAACTTTGTGCCTTCCTTAAAGATAATGGACAAAGTGTCAGAGTCCTTAGAAAGGAAGGGAATGTATAATGAGTACCTCCAAGTGTTTTAGGATTATGAGAAATGTGGAATAGTTGAGCAGATTTTGTCCCGCTTGGGTGATTATAATTTGGGTTCCACATAGACCTGTAATTAAGGAGGGGCCCGGAGTGACGACGAAAAATTCGCCCGTATTTAACTGCTCCCTGAAACGTCGAGAGGGACATCAATTAATGACGCTGCCTAAATAAGCGTTAACTTAACTGCTAAGTAATTGGATATATTGATGAGATTCAGAAAAAACGAATATGTCCTTCTAGGTTATATAAGGAAGGCCTTTTTACAAATTCACCTTAAATCGGAAGAGGATAAAAACAATTGAATTGAAAAGATCTGCCGGATTTTCCGACGATGAAACACATTTTAATTTCGGTAGTGGGGGAAAGTTTTAACGTGTCCCGAATAGGATCATATTGGTATCCCAATACCTTCTCAAACGCTGGGAAGAGAGAAGAAATAGTTTCCTCCTCCAACATTTTATCTTAGAACAGTTAGAATTTCAGGATCGCATGTCGAATCATGCCTCTAACAATCTGCTACGAACATTGTAATAAATAGTGATTGAAGATTATCCGTCACAACAAGATTATCCACGTAAAAATTGTTGGAAATAAACATTCGATGCTGCATCTTTTGCATATTTTTCCGCATGAAATTTCAAAATGAAGTTCAGAATGAAGGGGCTAGCATTGAACACAAATATAATTGTTTTGTACCTGTAAGTACATAATTTGTCCTTATTTGTAAGGACAAACAAAATCTGTTTTTATCCTCTTCCAGATTTAAGGTGAATTTGTAAAAAGGCCTTTCTTATATCACCTAGGAGGACATATTCGTTTTTCCTGAGTCCCAGCAATAAATCGAATAAGTTAGCAGTTAAATCCACGCCTATGAAGGCAGCGTCATTAATTGATGTCATCTCTCGACGTTTCATGGAGCAGTTAAATACGGGTTAATCTTACGTCGTCACTAACCCTAATTCATGAGAGAAGGCCTCCATTTGCATGTTAGCAAATAGCAATCATTTGTCAAGGTAAGGAGAGATTGGCCAACCAATGCCGTCTCTATTGATCCATTCCGGGCCATACATCCAGAAATTGAATATCTGGGAAAATTTAGAAGTGTAGGTACCTCTAGTTCTAGGCATTAATTGGCCAATCTCTCCCTTTGTCTAAACGAAACAAATATAACAAATTGTATCATGTTTGTACTCCCAGGAGGCACATCTGTCTGAAAATACCTTCTCGTTGGATATTACAAGGTATTCCAGCTTATCTAAGGCAATCACCGTCTTGGAAAAAGTGTTGAAATTTTGTGGTTTGTTATGTCACCGTAGTGCTGACAATTTTAATAGGGCCAAATTATTGCTACTTGCTAACATGCAAATTGAAGCCTTCTCTTATGAACTAGGTTACTTGAAACAAACTTCCGGTAAAGTACCTTCCCCTAGAGTAACTGTCTTAGGGTTATTCCTTGATAAATATGGATTAATTAGAACCAGAGATACGATACAGAATTCTCTATATATATCCCTTCGAAGTCAAGTTTCCTCTTTGTTGGGAAAAAATCATTATTGAACAAGACTGCCGATTAAGGAAGGTCATCTTTACTGTTGCCACATGGGGGTTTATTCAACTTTCAGTAAGTTAAGGCTGTTTGGAGTTTGGATCCCTCACGGGAGACAAGCTGTAAAAGCCTTTTTTACGTACTTGCATTGTATGTAAAAAAAATAAATTATCTACCTTGTAACGCACCTGCTGGGCCTCTATTGCCTGCTCATTAGTTCTCCCATTTAAACAAGTGGGTGTGGATTTCAACGGTCAATTTCCCATAAAAGTTAGAGGGGTGAAAGTTAAAATGTACATATTACTATTTACATGCATGATTTTGCGTGCAATACACTTAGAAGTATTGCTGGACATGAGCAAATGCTGGCCTTTAACCCTAATCCTAACCCTACGCATCTATATTCCGATAATGCGAAATCTTTGGTTGCGTCTGGAATATTGTTGCCGAACGTGCTCAAATCGGACGAGCTGAAGGAACGATTTAAATGCATACCCATCGTCCATTGAACAATTCCCCTTTACTCTGCCTGGCAGGGGGGCTGGAAGAGACTGATTAAAACTGTCAAGCAATGTTTGAGAAAACTATTGGCCAGAAAAAAGTTGTATTATTTTGAATTTCTGACTGCATTTTCTGATGTGCAAAAGGCAATAAATAACAGACCCCTCACTTATATTGTTTCTGCCGACAGAGGTTTTGGTATCTTAAATCCAAATCATTTTCTTAAAACAGGCCATCAACCTCGTTTGAAGAGAAGTCGATGGGAATTTTGGGAACAATTTTGCCCCTAAGTTATCTTTTATTAAGTCTCCCAACAACACCAGACAATGTGGGAATTTTGGTAAAATAATTAAATTAATTACTGGAAGTGACAATAATGTTCGTTCCGATATGGCGTCTACTATGATGGCAGGGACGGCAGTTGTCGAGTCTTCTTTGCATCGTTACGGACAGCGCCCATATTCAGCATTAAATGACAGAGACTTTGTGTGACCCTTGTGCAGTTTAGTTACTGGTTGTATAGCTGGATACCCTTATTGTAGGTTGCGTGTATAAACCCATTACTAGAACAGGCTGTATGTTCAATAAGTTGAATAGTTGGAGGTCGTCGTTGTGGATCGTACATCATACTGAAAAAACATTCAACAATAATGGCACATATTACATGTACATTTAACATTGTAATGAAACACGCTGAAACAGGTTATATATTTACATTTTATGTACCAGGAATATTTGTTTACATATATTTACATATGTACAAGGAATATTTATTCATATAGAAAGGTTACGAACGTTACAGAGTGTTTGTGTGTTTGTAAACTAGCATGCTTTTAGATAAACGCGTGTGTGCGTGTGTGAATGTATGCGAGAGTCAATCGAAGCATTTGTTAGAAGTTCATTGTGTGTGTAAGAGTTTGTTTTTACGAGTTTCATTCTTATCTTGAGAAAGGTAAATGCCCTGTCGAGGCATGGACGTAATTTGCGTGCCACTCACATTTGAGGTTGAAATCGAAGGAAAAATGTGTTGTCAGCTCGATGTTTCGAGTGGGAAGAAAAAGAAGTGCGAGAAACCATAAGAGGAAATGGAGAGCACAGCTTGTTGGGCAAAATGAAGGTTACCAAAGGGGCGACAACTGATACGTTGTTTAAAAGGTTTATGCATGGATGTGTGTGTGTGTGTGTGTGTGTGTGTGTGTGGTTTGCATGTTAGAAAATGAAATGCATGTTACATTAAAAAGTCATTGTTTTATTGAAAAATATATATTATTTTAACACAGATGGAGCATATCAAAACTGGTCCAGCACAGTAAAACAACCATAAGTTTTGCTACGTAGTGAGATTTGTTTCATTAGAAAGCAAATGACTACGTAGTCAATGCTGGAATTTTGTAATTCTAGAATCGATTCAAATTGCCTGACTGTTATGGAGATATGATATTTGCGTAACATTTAATACCCATGCTTCTGATACCTCTTTCTCAATCAACAGATTGATTAAAAAACATGTGTAGTTGCGATCGAGTGATGCCAGCCTCTTCAATAAATGAAATTAGTAACTTTTTTTATACAGTGATTAAATCATATTGCATATGAATACAACGTTAAGAACCGTTATTCCTGGTTCTGACATTCCAACTTTATTTTCGTCATAAAAGTATATACAATATTTACTAGGTCTCATGTTTATTTTCGTTTTTATTTTCTCATCATTTCGTTCTTGATGGGATGGAAAATCCTAGCGGATTATACATTTGAGCCTAGAGCCATTTTTTAAGTTTCTAATTATCCCTTTAGAGGCAATTGTTCGAATATATCTGTAGCTTGGTTTGCTCAGTATATTTTTATGTTGTTTTAGAATTTCTTCCTTTGTGTGAATAAACTTGAATTTTGTTCCTAAACTTAAATATATCTGTAACTTGGTTTGCTCAGTATATTTTTGTTATTTTAGAATTTCTTCCTCTGTGGGAATAAACTTGAATTTTGTTCCTAAAGTTAAATATATCTATAACTTGGTTTGCTCAGTATATTTTTATGTTATTTTAGAATTTCTTGCTTTGTGTGATTAAACTTGAATTTTGTTCCTAAACTTAAATATATATGTAACTCGGTTTGCTCAGTATATTTTTATGTTATTTTAGAATTTCTTCCTCTGTGTGACTAAACTTGAATTTTGTTCCTAAACTTAAATATATCTGTAACTTGGTTTGCTTAGTATATTTTTATGTTATTTTAGAATTTCTTCCTCTGTGGGAATAAACTTGAATTTTGTTCCTAAACTTAAAAATATCTGTAATTCGGTTTGCTCAGTATATTTTTGTTATTTTAGAATTTCCTCCTCTGTGTGAATAAACTTGAATTTCGTTCCTAAAGTTAAATATATCTATAACTTGGTTTGCTCAGTATATTTTTATGTTATTTTAGAACTTCTTCCTCTGTGCGAATAAACTTGAATTTTGTTCCTAAACTTAAATATATCTGTAACTTGGTTTGCTAAGTATTTTTTTATGTTGTTTTAGAATTTCTTCCTCTGTGTGAATAAACTTGAATTTTGTTCCTAAAGTTAAATATATCTGTAACTTGGTTTGCTTAGTATATTTTTATGTTATTTGAGAATTTCTTCTTCTGTGTGAATAAACTTGAATTTTGTTCCTAAACTTAAATATATCTGTAACTTGGTTTGCTCAGTATATTTTTATGTTATTTTAGAATTTCTTCCTCTGTGTGAATAAACTTGAATTTCGTTCCTAAACTTAAATATATCTGTAACTTGGTTTACTTAGTATATTTTTATGTTATTTTAGAATTTCTTCCTCTGTGGGAATAAACTTGAATTTTGTTCCTAAACTTAAATATATCTGTAACTCGGTTTGCTCAGTATATTTTTCTGTTGTTTTAGAATTTCTTCCTCTGTGGGAATAAACTTGAATTTTGTTCCTAAACTTAAATATATTTGTAACTTGGTTTGCTCAGTATATTTTTATGTTATTTTAGAATTTCTTCCTCTGTGTGAATAAATTTGAATTTTGTTCCTAAACTTAAATATATCTGTAACTTGGTTTGCTCAGTATATTTTTATGTTGTTTTAGAATTTCTTCCTCTGTGTGAATAAACTTGAATTTTGTTCCTAAACTTTAATATATCTGTAACTTGGTTTGCTCAGTATATTTTTATGTAATTTTAGAATTTCTTCCTCTGTGTGAATAAACTTGAAGTTTGTTCCTAAACTTAAATAAAGTTAAATTTTTAAATGTAAATATAATATATAAATATATAATATATAAATATAATTTTTAATATAATAATCAATTTTCTTATTGTTTATACGGCCCCGAGCAACGCCATATAAATATAAAATATAAATACATGTTTTGCAAAAATATAATTTTTCGCAATTGTTTCTTATTTACACATCAGTTTATTAACGAGAACACAAATATTGATAAAGTGTGCAAGAATATAGATGTTCTTTATTTTATATACGTTATAAGAAATCAAGTGGCTCTTTGTTTGAATACATATTTAATTTCATTACGATTAAAATATATACAATAGGACTTTTATAAAGTAAAAATGTTGCTTTTATAACATTATTTGTTTTTCGCCACATGTTGGTCTTCTAATAATTTGTTCTGGTATTTTTAAAGATTTTTCCTCGCCCACTTGCTCTTATAGCAATCAATGTAACATTTATATTTTTTCAGAAACAATACCGTTTTTAAACAATTCATTACTTTCGAAAATGTAGTTCTATTAGAAAAATATCTATTAAGGATAGTTTCATCAATCATGAGTCGTTTCAGGTTTCTTTTAAGTAATACTGTTTTACTTGAACTTCTCACATGAATAAATGCGAATTCTTCGAAAAAGACCCAGCACATATTTGGCAAGTATATGACACTTTTCTAATTTTGTGTCTTTTTCATATGTATCGCTAATTTATCAGCAAAAGAATATTCACATATTTTAAAGAATATGGATTCTCCCTTTGTTATTTTACTTTTGTTAGTTCGTAAAGATCAAGGGGCTCCTTCTTGGGGCTAATACTTGATTCTATTATAATTTAAATTTATATCCGATAGCTCTTTTAAGACTAGACCCTGTTCCCTTTATGGCTGCTAGGTGTATTTCCCCATAGCTTCGTTTTCCAGGGATTGCTTCTAAGTATTTCTGAAGGATCTTTTTTATTAGGCCAGTTGCTCCTGTCACAACTGGTATAATGTTTATTTCTTTCAGAGACCATATTGTTTTTAGATCATTTTTTAGGTCCTGATATTTTGTTATCTTTTCCTGTGCTGCTCTATTAAGGTCAAAGACGTTTGGAACTGTGACATCGATAATGAGTGCAGTCCTTTCGGGCTTGTTCCATATTACTATATCTGGCTTGATGGCCTTGTCTTTTATGTATCTGCCTGTCTGTGTGGCTTTGTCATAGAACACTGTCACTTTTCCATTTGACGTTATCGGTGGTGGATCATTTTCCCAGATGTTCGACGACTTATCTAGTTGCATCTCTCCACAGATCTTCCAATGTAATTATCTACATACTGTTGTGGCGAGCAGTGTAATGACCATCGACTAGAAGGATCTTGCATCCAGAGATTAGGTGGCTTCGGCTTTGAACAGCTGAGTGACAAAATCTGCATTGGTCGTTTCTTTGTAGACCAGCCATTTTTTTTAATCCATTTGTGAGTAAGCATTGGTCTTGTGCAGCTATAATTAATCGTTCTTAGTAAAATGGAAATATTCTTCTATTGTAGTTGATTTCTGATGGGGCAAACATTTGGTGTGATGTTCATTCACCATTTTTATTTTTGGGTCATAATCTTGGTATGCGTGGTTAATTTCAGTGAGGCTTAAACGACCTTTCTGTGGTAAGACTGTCCATGCACTGATGTTTGTAAATGATTTTATGAAGGGCCAGCATTTTCCGAGTTTTTACGTCAAAGCTATTGATACGGTTATGTGGCCAATTGATTATGCCTAATCCATAAGAGACATAGGTTTTGCCAATTGATTGATGGAAATAATTTGGTTTTTCGATGATAATTCTTACTTTTTCTCTCATCTTTCCATGTTCAAGTGTCTCATGCTCCTCTACTCCCAGGTATTTATAGACAGCATCCTCTCCAAGGTCTTCAATAGAGCCATTATCAAGATTAAGATGTTCTGATGCTGTCTTTCTTCCTTTCTTTATGCATTTGTGCACTTAGCACATTTGTCGAATCCAAACTCCATGCAGATGTCCTCTGTATAATTTTTAACAATGTCTATCAGAGCTACAAGTTGTTCTCGGATTCCGCATAGAGGTTTAAGTCGTCCATAAAGAGTAGATGTTTGTACTCTTTTATTTTCTTCTTCTTTCTGCCCATGCTGAGATTTTATCCAGCATTGGACAGTTTAAGTAGCTTACTTAGTGGATCCATTGTGAGACCGAAAAAGAACGGTGAGAGGCTGTTTCCCTGGAATATTCCTCACTTGATCTTAATGTTTGGGGTCTGTATCCTTCCTTCCGTGTGTTTTAACGTAATTGATGTGCACCATCTGGCCATTTGCTTCTGAAGGAATTGTTTAATATTTGTGTGCACATTATACAGCTTCAAACAGCGAAGTATCCAGGAATGAGATATACTGTTAAAGGCCTTTGTGTAATCAATCCAGGCCATTGACAGATTTCTTTGTCGTCTTCTGCAGTCTTCTAATAATGTTCTGCTACAAGGAGTTGGTATTTTGTGCCAAGCTTTTTTCCCGTACACTACCTCTGCTCACTTTCAAGGTAATCACCAGGTCGCATGTTGCATCCGCGATTATCTATGTTAGGAGCTTGTAGGTTGTTGTAAGGCAGCAGATTGGTCGATATTTGTTAACCATGTGGGGGGTCCACATTTTTGAAAATAAGTGATGTACTGCCTACAGTAAGCCACTCAGGCGGCTCTTCATCTTCACTGATGATTCTATTTAATGCCTTGGCATAGTTATGATGAAGTGATCTCAGTTTTTTCAGCCAGAAATTTGGTATGTGGTCTATTCCTCGGGTCTTGACATTACTGCATTGAACTACCTTTATGCAGACAGCTTCCTTGGTAATTTTTAGAGCTGGCATCTTTTCTTTCTCTTTGTTCTATTCTTTGATGGTATTTATCCAATTTTTTTGTATGTAAGCCCTTGGTAATTTTTAGTGCTGGCGTGTTTTCTTTCTCCTTATCCTCTTTGAGGGTATTTATCCAATTGTTTTCTTTATGTACTTTAGTGTCCCCATAGTGTTTTAATGTACTCATAGAGTTGCCTCCAGTAGTTGTCAACTTCTTCTTGGGTTAGTGGGGATCTCACTTTTATTTTTTTTTGGTGGAGTGTACAGCTAAGTGTTGTTACTCATAGAAACATCACTAGGCGAAGGTGCACCGTTATTTTCCTCATATGACCCAGAACGTAGCCATGCGGAGGGAATCATTTTATTCCGAGCAATATCCTTTGTTTAGTTTTATTTTTAATTTTCATTTAAATTTGAATATTTGACAATTGAAAATTGAAAAGTTAAAGTATCTTCATACCAGAGTTCCTGGTTCAACCCCTGTACAGAGAGACCGACAACAACCGAGGTTAGTGTCTAGTAGGCATTCAATTCTACCCCAGTGTGAGTTCTCATATGTGTAACTAATGTGGATTTTTGAGAACAACAATATCCACACACTTCACAAGAATGCGGCTTTTCCCCAGTGTGAGTTCTCATATGTTTCACTAATGTTGATTTGTGAGAACAAGAATATCCGCACACTTCACAAGAATGTGGCTTTTCCCCAGTGTGAGTTCTCATATGGGTCACTAAATGTGATTTTTGAGAACAAGAATATGCACACAGTTCACAAGAATGTGGCTTTTCCCCAGTATGAGTTCTCATATGTATCACTAATGTCGATTTTTCAATAAAAGAATATCCACACACTTCACAAGAATGTGGCTTTTCCCCAGTGTGAGTTCTCATATGTCTCACTAATGTTGATTTTTGAAAACAAGAATATCCACACACTTCACAAGAATGTGGCTTTTCCCCAGTGTGAGTTCTCATATGTCTCACTAACTTTGATTTCTCAGAAAACGAGTAATCACACACTTCACAAGAATGTGGCTTTTCCCCAGTGTGAGTTTTCAAATGTCCCCTTAACGTTGATTTTTCAGTAAAAGAATATCCACACACTTCACAAGAATATGGCTTTTCCCCAGTGTGAGTTCTCATATGCCTCACTAATGTTGATTTTTGAGAGGAAGAATATCCACACACTTCACAAGAATGTGGCTTTTCCCCAGTGTGAGTTCTCATATGTCTCAGTAACTTTGATTTTTCAGTAAACGAATATCCACACACTTCACAAGAATGTGGCTTTTCCCCAGTGTGAATTTTCATGTCTCATTAATGTTGATTTTTCAGTAAAAGAATATCCACACACTTCACAAGAATATGGCTTTTCCCCAGTGTGAGTTCTCATATGTATCACTAATGTTTATTTTTCAGTAAAAGAATATCCGCACACTTCACAAGAATGTGGCTTTTCCCCAGTGTGAGTTCTCACATGTCTCATTAATGTTGATTTTTCAGTAAAAGAATATCCACACACTTTACAAGAATGTGGCTTTACCCCAGTGTGAGTTCTCATATGTCTCACTAACTTTGATTTTCCAGTAAACGAATATCCACACACTTCACAAGAATGTGGCCGTTCCCCAGTGTGAGTTCTTGTATGTGTCACAAATGTTGATTTTTGAGAACAAGCATATTCACACACTTTACAAGAATGTGGCTTTTCCCTAAAGGGTATATTCATATTTAATTACTGGACCAAGACTATCATATGAAATTCTATCCTGACGTTTTTCAGGTTTAATCTGTAGTTTTCCTATGGAAGTTAGCTTTTATGCTAAAGAAATTTCAATTTGTATTACTTTGTTTATTTGATAAGCGATATGATATTTCGTGGGGTAAAAGTTAAAATATTCTTTTTTGTAAATGTTCAATTCGATATTCTATGGTTTATGAAAACATTCAACAAAAATTTCACAAATTATGATGTTCTTATTACTATTTGCTAAACAATTCAGATAAAATAACTCTTCATACATATATGTCTAATAAAGTTGTGTGCAACCGTTTGTGTTGTGCGCCACATAAGGAAATAATTATGTATAGAATACTGTTTAAGGAGAAGTATGGTCCCTTAATATTCATTAAAAATATTCAAGCAGGAACATCTGAAAATAAAAATAAATTAAATGTGATATTTTAATATCAGTGTTTATTATATAATTTATTCCATTACTGTCCCGATTCTACTACGGATTGGAGGTCATCCTCTATTGTTTCTGCCAAGTCCTTAGATATGTGTTCATTTGTTTTCCCTTCATTATTACAACGAGGTACCTGAAAAGTGAATTGATGAAGAGTAACACTAGATCAACAAATCAAACAAGTTAATCTTTGTTTCTGTATCTTGCCGATATTTAATGTGCATTAATTGTCGGCTGTAGTTTGTGTAGACAGAGCGGCAAGCACTGCTGATTGTAGTGAATTTGTCCTTACAACTAGCTTGTTAACGACTTTAAAGAATTTCTCCCTTTACCATCCAGTGTTTTGAGGGTTTTTACACCTAATGTTTTATCTGCTGCAAACAATTTTAAATTTCGTTTATATAGTGCTAAGATGATATTAAGTAATAAAATTAGCAGTGGATAGGTAAGTGCCATATTAAAAGATATGTAAATTCAATAGATCCTGAGATTCCATATTGTAATTTAATAGCATCCTTACTGTTTGTATACGGCCATTTAATTGAGGTTATGCAAACAGGAACGGTGTTTAACAAATCATGACTTAATTAACTGTTGAAATATAACTCGACTGACACTTAAAATGCTTAGGTGTTGTACCAATACTAATTCATCTTCACATAATAATCAGTAAAGTTAGGTGTCCTTACATAAATTTGCAACTCCAGTTTTTAATAATTTGTAACAATTGCTACTTTTTTAAAGTTGTTTTTATACAATAATTAAAATATTTTTTTAAGTTAAAGAAAAGTTTTAAATAATTATATTTTTTGAAGTCAGTGAAAATTTTACGTTTGAAATTTGATATGCATACTTTGACTTATGTTTTTTTGTTACAAACGAGTCACCATTTTTCAAGGCCACTCGGGATAATGGAAAGTGGTCAATGGAAAGAGAGTTCCACAGGTGTGCAATTCTAAGAAAGAAAATTTGTTCATGGAATCTACGTTTAGGTTTAGGCACAGATAAAGAGTGGGGGAAATTATTGATACTGGTTTCAGTTAGACGAGTGTTTCTTGTGGGAGTTTGGAGCAGGGTACTATAGATTGGAGTTAGGACGAGCACTTTCCATGAAAATAACGATACAGCAGAGATAGGCTCGCAACGTCTCTTCTTGCAAGGAAGAGAAAAGGGGCATCCCCCCATTAGGCTATGAAGTCTATTTGGAACTGTATCAAGGCAGGATATCGTCTTTCTAGCAGCTCCTGTCCAGATGTGACAAAGGTACTCCATCCTTAGACGTACCTGGCTCTTATATAGGTAGAAAGATCAGAGGAGAGAGAATCAGAGAGAACTTGGTCGTTTATGGTCTTTGATATACTGGTAATCTTGTCAGCATAAATGTCTATGAATTATCTAAGGATATGGTTTGGAAGATCATTGATGTAGATTAGAAAAAGAGCTAGGCTAAGGATGGACCCCTGGGGGACTCCAGCATTAATAATCTGAGCTTCTTATTTCTACCCATATACAACTACTTGTCAGAGAAAAATGATTTAATAATTGAGAAGACCTTTCCAGCTATACAGTAACTGAAAATATTGTGATGTAGACCTTTATGATATACTCTATAAAAGGTATTTGATATGGCAAGAGCAGCAGCCTAGAAAGAAAGCCTCAGTCAAGAGATTCGCTAATCCTATGATATAACCGTAAGCACATCTGCTGTAGATATAGCACAACGGAAAGCAGATTGTATGACATTAAGAAGTTTATTTTTGCCAAGGTGGTTGACTACTTTTCTATTTAAAACAGATTCCAGCAACTTACTCATGACGCGCAGGAGATTTATTGGTCTGTACTGAGAGGGAAATGGCCTAAATACAGGGCATACTGACAGGTTTTCCAAGAGGTTGGGAAGCAATTCTCTTTAAGAAAACGCTTACTCAGCTTTATAAGTATGGGAGCTAGTTCTGGTTGAAGCTTTTGTAGCACTATAATAGGAATGCCGTAAAGACCAGTTGCTTTACTGGAATCAAGGTTTTTAATTAGCTTGGCAACATCATGCACATATATTTGTAAGTCGCATAGAGTATTTTCTGATCCAGGAGGAAATCTTGGGGGTTGGCGGCCTTGGTCGCAAAGGGTAGAATTAGCTGCAAAGTTCTTGGCAAAGAGTTTGGCTTTGTCTGATGCTGACGAGATTACCCCAGGTCCATTGATGATAGTTAGGATAGAACACACGCTTATGTTCAGGATCATGTTCGCTATTTGATAAAACTGGTGGGAACCAAGCCGCTGCTAAGCTACTTTTGACTTGGCGGACTGAGCATACAACTTTCCTGCATTTTTAAATTACTATTTTACAGTGGTTGCTGGCAGTCCTGAAAGTAGCTCATATCTCACTACATCTATTACGTTGGAAACAACTGAAAAGCTGATTTCTTGTCGCAATGGCAGCAGCACATTCTGGAGAGAATCACAGTTTGCAGTTAGGTTTTGGATGACAATTTTTCAAGTGAATGAAATGGTCTATACCTACAATACACCATTCTCTCAGGTCTGATAATATAGAGGACACGTGCGTTTTAAACACGTGATGCAGAGGTAGATCTGATATAAATGTACCAGTCAGCCAAAGTGTATCAATATACCGTACGATGGAGAAATGCATCTTAGGACGAATTACATTTCATTTTTATCTTAACAGATACAACCGAGTGCTCCGAAGATCCCAATGGAGACAAAAAGGAAGATGAACATAGCTCAGGGCAAGTTGTGAGAAAAAGGTTGAGGACACTTGCATACTGACCATCAGTGTCGGGCACACGGGTGGGTTCATGAACAATCTGATTGAGGTCATAAGCAATGGAGAAATCATGACAGAACCTCCCTCATCATCTGTTTTGTTTGAGTGTGTTAACCATTCCACATATTGAACATTGAAATCTCCACAGACGTGAATGTTAGCTGAAGGATGAGCAGATAGGATGTAATCAATTTTCTCAGATATATTTTTGCACTTGCTGATAGGACAGCTTCCTAAGTGGTTAATGCAAGGTTCGGGTCCCTGACTATCAGGAGGATAAGTTCAACCCAGATAAAACGTTTACCTCCAGTACCCTTACGAGTGACATGGTCACAAGGATAGATACAGAAACATAACATTTCCGACAACTCTGGCGACTGTTCACGCAAAATACTGCCAACCTAGAATAGAGCTTTTTCTTCTCCCTTTGTCAGAAAAATCACTCATTAAAATGAGGGCTGAGGGATAATTTAGGAGAAGCGAAAGTAACAAGAGCTGCCCATAATGCATCCACAATGCACTGTCTACTCTCCATTAAATAAAAATGATAATATTAAGTATTATACTTCATTTAAGTTAAATTGACGTGTTTAAAAGAAAGTATGGAGATAGATGCCTCTCTCACAAACTGAAAATATATAAAATTGTCAAATCTATTTCTGTTATATTTAAAATCAACTTGGTAGGTATCAGTACATCCGTGGACGATAAAATCTATAAATAGATAAATAAAATCAAATATAAATTAAAAATGAAATAATTAGTTAATATTAACATTTGCAGTTAATAAAAATAACATTAAATAGTACAACAAACTTAACTGATAAAATCTATTATTAAATCATACAGTAGAGATCCCTAGGTGTAAGAAAGCGTTTTATTCCAATAGTTCCCTCCACAGAACTGTAAGTCATTGGAACTCTCTCCCAGGATACTGCTTTCCCAACTGTACTGATATTCAGATGTTCAAGTGTAATGTGAACAAAAATCGTTCTACTCATCTCCCTTCATAATGCCCCCACAAATTATGTCCCCGGTAGTAGCCCCCTACTTCAAAGTGGCACTTGCCTCTTTTGGGGTGAAGATTGAATATAAAAAAATAAATCAAATATAAATTAAAAACTGAAATAATTAGTTAATATTAACATGTGCAGTTAATAAAAAATAAAATTAACTAGTACAACAAGGTCTTCATCTTCAGTGCAACGATTAAAGACTCAACGCTTTAAATATGTTCAGCGTTCTAAAAAATTTGTTTAAAAATTGAATGTTGGAATATTTTTTTCGTTTCATATGTACATGCATATCTGCTCTTGTTTACAATTTATTTACTTTTGTTGACGTCATGGAAACATTAATCTTTGTAAACCAGAACAACAGCTTTTTCTATTCAATATTAAAATTGTTCTGCATAAATCCTTCTATAATATTTTAAACCTTTCTGTTTGACAAAGTTTTATATTTTCTAGAAAATATTTCGGCAACCTTTTATTAATTAACTTTATTTGAGCATAAAAACAGTGATGTCTTGCGCTTAAAAGGGAATGTGTGGCATATGTAATTCCTTTATCTATAAGTGATAATTCCGGGAGAGATTAAGAGATTGATAGACGACATTGTGAGAGATGAGGCACTTGATGAGTTAAATGCAAACGAAAACTTATTTATAAAAATTTTAATGGATTTTATGAAGCATAACTCAATCCCTACACGAAATAATACCGAATTTTTGTGAAATTATTAAATGGATCCTGCTTGGTTTATATCGGGGCGTAACTTACGGAAAAACGGTTAATTAAACTGCAGAAGCACCTGTTAAAAACATTACAAGTTCTATAATTGATTACCCATCTAAACAAACAAAAAAAACGAAAAACAACACAAAAATGCTTAAGCTGGATGAAATGACGACCATTTTAAACTACTAGAGACAACATTGGATTATGAAGATGTCGATATCTTCAAAACTACTTGCCGGACCCAATGTTAAATGTGATATTCGTTCATAACAGACCTGAACACATTTAAAGATGAACATTTTAATGGTAAGTTGTGCGTTGCTATGTTATCGATATTGATTTTTTTAAAAAAAAACGTATATTACAAAAGAATGTTGCCAAATGCGATATAAATTAATTTCTACTAAACTGGATAATTTTTTAAAAAACTTATTTTTAAGTGTATATTTATTTTGACTATTCTGTTAGAAAAAGAATTGCCTGACATGAAAGGGTCATTTTGAGAGTTCCGATAATCGCTCTTGAATCGAAAATTAAATCAAATACTTACAGAAATAAACCTAATATATGTCATGGTGACACTTTTTTCAAAGTTTTGTTATGCCCAATTATATTTTTTACGGCATCTTTCGTTTATTAAATTGTTAGGTGAAAGTACAGAATAATTAACAGCACATGGACTCCAACCCCCCCCCACAGAATCGTAATAAAAAATCCAAATGATCCCCCTTGTACCACCGTCCCAAACTGTGAAACTGCGAACATTGACAACATGTCTCGTTGATTGGTAACTGACCATGAATTGAATGTTCATTGTACGTTAAATTTAAGTAGGAAAGTAATCTCCCAATCTATTTAAATATTTTTTGGTTTGTTTTTCTTCCTTCTTTGCGGATATTTTTTTAGGCAAAAACAAACAAACAAACAGTATATTTTAATTTTTAGGAGGTAATATTTTTTATGCATTAAGTTTCTTCTAATCGATGATGGTCAATAAATGGGTGATCATTTCATGTAAACTTTATAAAAGAAACTGATCAACATTTAAATAGAAAACAGAATTCTCTAGCGACAAAATAGGTAAGACAGAAAATAAACAGATAAAAAATATTACAATGTTAAAACAATTAATTTGAATTCGAAACAAATTATTATTATTATGGTAAACATTTTTATTTGCTCAGAAGTCATGTTTTACAAAAATAAGCATTATTATTATTATTATTATTATTATTATTATTTTTTTTTTTTTTTTTTTTTTTTTTTTTTTTTTTTACTAAATAAGCATATTTACCAAAATCTAAATATCCGCAGATTGAATAATATATTTAAGGTGATTCCCTTTTTTAATTGGGGATTCATTTTTTTTTTTTATTTACGTCTGTTAGAAAGAATGGTGGAATCAATAAACTTATTTAAATTTTTAAGATTAATTTAAAAGTTAGTGATTGAATAGTTTTATAAGCGTAAAAAAGATGAAAAAACTAACCTTTCATTCCAGGAGTTCAATACGAAAAAAAAAATCGGGGTGAATTCGTTTTTTTTTTTTTCTTTTGTGTTCAAAACACAAAGTTTAATATTTCTTTAGTAAAATTACCGAACTTTTGTTTTGTGTGGTCAATTCATTAAGAAATAAAATATATGAAGATATAAAAGAATCAACATTAAACCATGAAAAACACGATTTAAACAAGAAATTATTTAAAAAGAAAATCAACTGCTAACGAACAATGAATTTAGGTCATCTTAACACGGTGTAATCATTATTTCGTTCCTCGTGTAAAAATGTTCGTTCATTAGTAAAGAGCGTGTCGAATTGTTTTCATATCAAGTTTATTTTATCTTTGTTCATTCTTAATACAAAAAAATATTATATATATATATATATATATATATATATATATATATATATATATATATATATATATATATATATATATATATATATAAACACGATTAAAACGTGATATTATTTAAATAGAAAGTTAAATGTTAAAAAACAATCAATATAGGTCACTGCTTTTAAACATAAAAAAATATATTGTTTAATATCTGAAAAACAACATTTGAAGAAAGGTTAAATGCGATATTTGTTTTCAGCACACCCAAAAAAAACTTTAAAAGTTGTCATTTTAAGGGAAAATATTTCGGTGGAAAATTTATCGCTTAAATCTATAAAAATAATTCTACCGTTTAAAATTATAAAACTTTATTCATATAGTTTAAATTTTAAAATAAGTAAATAAATTTTGTTTATATTGTTTAAGTGTCCTTTTTTTTTAAATAGTTAAATTTTTTTAAAAGTTCTGTATATATTATTTAAAATGAATAACAAGTGTTTATTCTTACAAAATTTTTTTTTCATATTATTTATTTTTGAAAAACTCGACTTTGTTGGGAAACATGTGCTAAAAAAGATAAAAAATAGCAATGCAACAACACGAAGAAACTCCCCCCCCCCAAAAAAAATGATCTTGAATTGAAGTTTAAAAATTCCAAAGTTTATTTTGGAAAAACTGGTTGTTGTTTTGCTTTCCAAAAGCAAAGGTAAAAATCACCACATTAACAAGGTTACAGAAATAGTATAACGAACAAAGTTCAAATTCAATTGAAGTAAATACAAAAAAAAGGAAGAAATATAATCAGAAAAACGAAAATAGCAATGCAACAACACAAAGAAAAAGAAAAAAACAAACAAACAAAAAATATGACCCTGAATTGAAGTTTAAAAATTCCAACGTTTATTTTGGAAAAACTGGTTGTTGTTTTGCTTGCCAAAAGCAAAGGTAAAAATCACCACATTAACAAGGTTACAGAAATAATATAACGAACAAAGTTCAAATTCAATTGAGGCAAACCGACTGTCAAGCATATTAGCCTTCTCGATTGCTGAGCAAACAACCTCGTGATTGTTGGGTTGCGGGGGAATTGTTGATTGCCCATTATTTACTACACTGTTGTAGATTTTCCAGAAGTCAGGATTTCCTAAATTTTGTGCTTCGATGCGTTTTTTAGTGGTTTCAACCCCAAAAGCAAATGTAAAAATTACCACATTAACAAGAGGTAAATGACCTTAGTAGTTAGTAGGTAAATGCTTAGGATGCAAATGGCCTTCGGGTCAAGATCAAAGTGTAGTATCTGTTCTTCAGGTGCTGCACTTCCATTTCTTGTTCTCTTTCGGTGGAGGAGAAATCCTTCACGACTGAGACAATTTTTATTTTTGTACCTTTTCTCCACGTTAAAAAAACGACCCTGGTGTCTAACGCTGTCCCGTGGGGAGGCATAGTAAATAGGTCAAGAATAATATAGCGAACAAAGTTCAAATTCAATTGAAGTAAATACACAAAAAAAGGGAAGAAATATAATTTAAAATGGAGACTCGAAATTAGACTTCCCAAATGGGGAGGGGTTCTCGTTTTCATTAAAAAAGGAGATTCTGAAAGGAAAAAAGCACGCAAGGAAGAATTCTCAAAGGTTTTTTTTAACGCTTTCTTTTCTTCTCTGTCCTTTTATCGACATTTCTTCAAAACAAACGAAACCTTAAAAAGTTGAATGTAAGCTTAAGTTTTTATTTTAAGTTTAATGGATTTTCACGAATCATAACTCAATCCTTAGACAAAGTAATACGGTTTTGTTTTGTCAGACATATATATTTTATAAGATTAAAATATATAGAAAATATAACTCTTGGTGTAACAACCGTTGTTTAATTCACATGATAAACTACTTTTTTTTTTTAATTGATAATCAAGTATTTATGTAGTGATTATTATTTATTTTCTTTGTAGTAAAATCGCCGGAAATAAATCTAATATATGTCACGGTGACACTGTTTGCATATTTCGTTTACTAAATTGTAAGGTGAAAGTACAATATAGTTAACAACACATGGGATCCCAGCCTCACCACAAAAGCATAATAAAGAAAAATGGGCCCTCTTGCACTTTAGGTAAATGGAAATAGGAAGATAGAAAAGGAACAGCAGTTGTTTGACACCGGTTGGAAAGATGCAATTTGATTGAATAAAGAAATTATTGCGTCATAACTATGAAATATTGATAAAATTTTAAAATTGAAATTGTTGAAAAAGAATTGGAAAAGAATTTAATGACTAAGTATTTAATAATTAATAGTATTTTTAGAATTAAAAAAAAAATTAAGTTAAGATAGAATTTAAGAATTGACATTATTGTACCTATTTACTATGCCTCCCCACGGGACAGAGTTAGACACCAGGGTCGTTTTTTAACGTGGAGGAAAGGTACAAAAATAAAAATTGTCTCAGTCGTGAAAGATTTCTCCTCCACCGAAAGAGAACAAGAAATAGAAGTGCAGCGTCTGAAGAACAGATACTACACTTTGATCTTGTCCCGAACTTGAAGATTTAATTAGAGTAATTTTTGTAGATAAAGAAAAACCTGATAATATTGTGACGTCATACCATCTCAGTCTACATGTAATAAACCACATGTAAAACGTTATAAAGCACATGAATGTGGCAGCTTAAAGGTGTTAAACAATCAACGGTTAAGAAATATCACAAAAGTAAATAAATTGTGAACAAGAGCAGATATGTAGGAATACACGAAAGGAAATAACATCAGTCAAACATTGATGGGTAAAATTCTAAACTGTGAATTAATAATCTCACAATAATATATCAATTTTTAACTCGTCTTTAATTTGATAAAAATATTTTGACTATTGTTTAATAAACCATTCTTAAAACCCTTAGAATTTGTATAATAAATTTAATTGCAACATATTTCATCATTTCCTTAAGACATGATATGTGAAACACATACAATTCTTATTAGCATAACCTCAATTTAATGTTTTCTGACTAAAGTTTTCTGTAAAACAACAGAGGATAATATGGTCATCAGTTATTGACATTATTGTAAAAGAATTTAATAAGTATTTAATAATCATATAAAAATAATTAATGTAGAAGCATTTTTAAAAGAGTTAAAGTAATTTTAAGTCATTTTAAGTAACAATTCGATCGCTGACTTATAGTAAACTATTTTACTTTTATTTTAAACTAGCGGAGATACCCGGCGTGCCAGGGTGTTTGGAGGTGTGTGTGCTGTTAAATGGGGGGGGGCGTAGGATCGAACCCGAAGCCCTGAGGCGAAGTTTGAAAATAAAATCGGCCAGCCAGAATGAGTTACTGAAAGATGTTTCAATTTATTTAAGTAATAACCAAATTGACAGGTGCGCGCACGGAATTCGTAGAGCGTTATGACGACGACAACGACATCAATGACCAGGTTTGTTTGTTATAAGCGAAGTAAAAAAATAAAACAACGTTAAAACTTAAGTGGGTGGGTGGGGTGGGGTAATCAAAACATCGAAAAAAACACAAAAAAAACTAACGTAAGGCAAACGAACAATGAAAACAGAAAAACGAACATATGAAAAATGGCTTAAATAAGCCTGTTTCGATATTAAAATTTTAAAAAATCGGTGGGTACCCGGGTGTTTTGGGGAGTGTGGTCGGGGGTGGATAAGGGAAGTAAAAAAAAAAAAAAAAAAAAAAAAAAAAAAAAAAAAAACAGATTAATGAACGTTACGTGAAAATGGCTTAAATAACACTGGTTCAATATTTAAATTTAAATAATCGAAAAAAAAGACATCTCACACCATGATTTGAACCCAAAGTTTAGATAACGAAACAACGCGCAAATCAACTGATCTAACGAGACGTACATGACATTTAGTCAGTTTTTTTCAACTATTTAAAGTAAATCAGGTCATGACGTAATCTGTCGCATGCGTAGAACCGGTCGTCGTCACGAGATGACCGTTTCTGTTGACCCCCTGTCGAAAATTGTCGATTTCAGGGTGAAAAGATTAACATTTTGGGCCAATTTTTCGATATTTTTCGTGCGAACGAGCTTCAATATGATACCGAGTTTGCAAATTATTGTTGTGTCTGTCAAAAGTTTTTAGCAGAAACAAACATACACACATACAAACATTTTCGCTTTTATATGTATATATTAAAAAAAGCTAATTAGTTCAAGTTAAAAGAATTTTTTTAAGTTCAGATAGAATTTAAGAATTGAAAGTATTGTAAATAAGAATTTAATAATAGTATAGAAATAATTAAATAATAATAATAAATAATAAATTTATAAATAATAATAATAATAATAATAATAATAATAATAAATTTCTAAAACAATCATTTATTTAAAAAAATTGTTTTCTAATATTGTCAATATCAGTATCGTTTCTTTTTATCATTTGTAATTAATTACAATTACGCTTAAAAATGTTTAAAAAACAATCATTTATTTAAAAAAAATTGTTTTCTAATACTGTCAATTTCAAAATCGTATCTTTTTATCGTTTCTAATTAATAAAAATTACGCGTAAAAATTGTTTAAGAAATTGTTTATTTATAAAATGACGTCATAATTTCTCTATCCAATCAATGGCATTCTTTAACAGGTGTCAGACGAATGCTGTTCCTTTTCTATCTTCCTAATTTCCATTTACCTAAATTGCAAGAGGGTCAAAAAACTGATATGATCCCCCTGTACCACTGCCATAGATATTGGAAGCCGAAAACGATTGCATGTCTCGCTTACTGTGAATTGAAGCTTCCTTTTAAGTTCAAATTTCGGAAAGTAAAAAATGTGAAAATAAAAACTCATTAAGATAAAAACCAGGTACATGTGTGTTTAATTCATAAAAAAATTAAAATCAAATCAAATTTTTAATAAATAAAAAATATGAAGATAAAAACCAGGTTTATTTATTAAAACTGAACATTTAATAATTATTTGGATTTGCCGAAGATAAAACTAATGTAATGTTGCAATCAAAGGGGGATAACTCCCAAAAAAGTCTTCTGCTCCTTTAACGACTGTCGTATTAAATTGCCCATTAATTAACGTAATTTAGTTTGCTGATGTCATGAATCTTAATCCTGTGAAATCTGGCCACGTGTGCAACAGCTCAACCAGAATTAGGTATGAAAAGGGACCAATGCGATATAAAGAAAAAAAATCACGCCATATCAATACAGCAAAGTGAGTTTCAGACACAAAAAAAAGAAAAAACACGCGCGTTATTTAAAATATTTAACTCTTTTAGTACATTTTTTTTTCAGAACGTATTTTTAAAAAAATGCGATTTGGAGTGTATTGTAAATATTGTGTACATTCACCTAACAATTTGATAAAAGCGATATCGTAAAACTTGAATTACTTGATTAAATAATTCTAAACAAAAAATATGTTTCTTTTAGTTTAATTATTTATACTGTGCATTACTTTATGAAATAGGTTAATCTTTAAAGAATTGTTGATGACGTTTTTGTCAACAAAAAAAAAATACATTAATAATTATTTTTCTACCTTCTCGTTTTTTTGTCATCGAATTCCCTTATGAAAAATGTTTGTTTGCAGGGAGAATGATAATATTAGTAAAAAAAATCATAAAAAGAAAGATTCACACCTTTTCTTAAATTCTACAACAGAGTTTTATGTTTTACTATTTAATGCTTGAAATATTTCTTTATTTATACTAACATTATTTGTTTTAATTTAATTTTTGTTAGTTTATCGTTCGATTTTTCATTTAAACTAATTATCGTTTGTAGGGGACTAGGATATATAAATACCCCAATCCCGTTACAAAAGAATAATGAAACGAATGAGGAATTGAAAGTAACAACGACTCATTTAATGGATATGATAAACGTCGTTTATTTGCTGCTGAAAGAAATGAACGTTTTAGTTATAACATGTCCGCGCGTATGTAACCAATGTTCGTTGCAGGACTGGTGTTGTAGCAAGAAAAGAAAATGTGTTTTCATCTCAAGTTCGGGTCACTATTGTTTGTTCGCGCGTGGGAAGAGAAATAAATGTTGTAGGAAAATTGAGAATGGTAGTCCAGCGTGTGTATGCATTGATAAGGAATTAACTTTTGTAGGGTAGTATAATTAAACAAAGCGTACTTATCTTTTCAGACTACGGAGGTGGTAAATGGGCGGCCGGTCGTGCTACTTCGGTGATATGTGTCAGGCTTTTAACTTGAGAGCGGCGACTACATTTATCAACCTAGCAGCGCGGCGTCTTCGCCTCCTGTGTTTTTTTTTTCTTTTTTTTTTTAGTTCGGGTGGAAGAATGTCCGTGCGTTCACTGACGCAGCTGGGCGAATCTCTTTTCTTTCTGGCCCCCTCTTTATATAGTCGTAAACCGGTTCCCATCGGCTGTGATATTTTAGGCCTTTATTTTCGACGGGGAGCTCTGCCATTGGTTGATAATTCTTTTATAGTTTCTTATTTTTCTTTTTCCAAACGGAAGCGATGCGTGGAGCCATGTGCAAACGACGATTTTTTTTATTTTGTCTCTTATACTGGAGACGCTAGCATCCGGTTGGCATGTTCCCACACGTTCGCTTTTTCAGTAAAACTAATTTATCGTTCAATTATTCGGTTTAACAAACTTATCGTTTGATTTTTCAGTTAAACAGTTTTTTTTTAAATTCGGTAACGAAAAAAATGTTTCCGTGACGAATTTTTTATTTATTTTTTATATAAATCCTTCTCAGAGGTGTGAAGTTTGTCCGTATAGTATTACTTTTCTTGAGAAAAGTATTTCACAGGAATTTCTGTTCGCCGCCTTTTCCTTGCTTAAACGGAAAAGAACTCAGGCTCACCATTCAGTAAACGTGTGTACACGTCGGGTCACTATTTTAGGGAGTTGAGTTAGTGCTTTTCAGGCACTCCCTAATAAAATAAATAATTCAACACACGCTACTGAATAAACGAACAAACAACTTCGTAAAACATAAGGAAAAGGTTTATTGAAGTGAGTCAGGGTACGATGCCAAAAAGATATAACTCGGATTAAACTTTTCTGCCTTTGCCCGGTAGTTATTCCCAAGTGAGAATCGTCGATACCGGTGTAGGCAGATAGGGAGAGTGAGGAAACAGGTCCGCTCTCTTTTGCGTCTGGTTGGAAAAGGAATAGTTTTTTCTCGTCCGGAACGAAAGCAGTTAGAGTTCCTTAGTGGGGAAGGAAGGTCCCTGTGTCATGCCTCTGATTGGTGGGTATGTGCCAAATCGCACAGTCAGAGGAGGCACTGACGCACAAGAAAAAGAGTTCTATTTGTTTCTGCTACATATGTGATATAACACAAGTCAGCTTTGTCTGAAAATACCAGTTTCAAACAGAGGATTAGTGGACCAAAACATCTATGGACAGCAGTGATTACTGAAAGGTTTCCAAAATATAATTAGTTGTCTTCGTTTAATCTTTTTTGTTTGACTGACTGACTTGTTTGATTTGTTTATAAAAAATATTCATTTCATGTGAAACATTCAGTTTTGCAAATTTTATATAAAAATTGGAATTATTGAGACTACTGTTTAAAATGTTGTCAATGCCTAACTCGCGTTATGTGAGGAGATACAAAAATAGAACAGGATACAATATGGTTTAAGGGGCAGGTAACTCTTTTGAGTTATGCCCCTTTGATTGCAACATTACATTGTTCTTATCGTGAATGTTAAAACTAGTTCGACTAATCCAAATAATTATGAAATGTTTAGTCTTAAAATTAGTTTTTAAGACCTGATTTTTATCTTCATATATTTTATTTTTTAATGAATTGGAAAGACAAAAGAGAAATTAATCTAAGAAATCTTAGCAATCCTTAGGCATTTACAAATATAACGTAAACTTGATAGGAAAACAATGTTTACAAAAGGAACGAAATAATGATTACACCGTGTTATGGTGCCCTAAATTCATGTTTTTTTTTGGGGGGGGGGTTAACAGTTCATTTTATATTTTTTATTACATTTTCACAGTACAGTTGGGGAAGTAGGAACCATCTATTAAGTCTAGCGGTTCTGGAGAAGAAACTACTGGAGTAGAAAGCTCTCTTATATCTAGCGATCTCTACTGTGTAGAGGTTGGATTTAGCTGTTTGTCGGGTTTGTAAGGGGTATTTACGGTAAGCGGTACAAGTGCTTGCAGTTTGTTGAAGACTAGATGACAGTTCAGGATCTATCACGTTTGCACCTTTCGGGCGTTAGTGGCTATCTAGCGCGGTAGAGAGAACCTACTTTATTTGCAGCAGTCCTGGCAATGGTCTCAATGTAATTGTTCCAACTCATGTTTTCAGATCGTTTAGTGTGGCGTCCGTTGATAAAGCAAAGTTAGGGAGGGCGTGGTAAGTGTGGAGTTGGAGGAAAACTGATTTATAAGCATGTTAGCCTTCTCAGCTGCTGAGCAAACAACCTCATGATTGTCGGATAGGGGGGGAATTGTTTATTGCCCATTATTTACTACACTGTTCTAGTTTTTCAAGAAATCACGGGTTCCTTACTTCTGTGCTTCGATGCTTTTTTTGTGCTTTCAGTAAATTTTCTCTTTGTTGTTATTTCTTTCTTACAATTACTTCTAGCTTCTATATATTTCTGTCTCTTTGACCTAGACATATGTCGGTAAAAGTTACCGTTTCGATGATTTTCAAATCAGTTCAGCTTGTGTTTTATCATTGCATTTTTCATTTTTATTATGAAATTTATGATTGGTTTTTGTTGCTTTTAATCATATCAACGATCTTAATTGTATGCACATTCAATCGTTCTCCAACAAAAGACTTCAGTAATCATCCAGCTCTTCATTTTCCGATGACTTTTATACTGCTACTTACATTTTAGTAAAACAGTCGTACATTTTTATTTGTTTTATCTTTTTATTCGTATGGCAACTGTTTGGGTCATTCTTTCCCCTGCAAGTTCTCCAGCCATCTAAATTGAGACAATTTCATTTCTGAAAAAAAAAATCAACCGATTCCAATATGTTGTATTTTGTGGTAAGGACGTCCATTGTCTTTGAAATTGAGTCTCAATTAAAGATATTATATTATGCTCGAGAGGAGGTGTAAGGCAGCCAAATCAGCTACCAACATTGCCCTGCTTTTTATTGAAACCAACCAAGAGCTCTTTTAGTATACTCGTTGTTCCCTTAAGTGCAATTGTCTGGATCTCTTTTGCACTTGGTTCACTAGGAATATTAGTTATGTAGGCTATTACAAATTGTGTTTTTTATATGTCTTCCGAGATTGTGTTCATAAGGAATATTAGTTAGGAAGGCTTTTACACAGTGTGTTTTTATATGTCTTCCGAGATTGTGTTCATAAGATTTTGAATATTCAAATAATTCGCAAGATTATGACTTTTCGCCAGTGTGAAATTTCATGTGTAGCTAAAGCTTATTTTGGGAACAAAAATATTTACATAATTTATAAGATTTTTTCCTTTTTTATTTTACTTCAGTCGTAGTTCTTAGAAATCAAGTGTTAGCAATCACTACTACCCGTGGCTAACACTTGCATTCCTTGTGAGATACATAGCTATTCGAATGTTTCATTGTGAATTTGAATGTCTCATTTAAGTTTCTATATTTTTTTCATTTTAGTGTGTTTTTCATGTCTCGTTAGATACTCTTTACAAGTACATTTATATTCACATTGTTCACACGAATATGGCTTTTCTCCACTGTGAGTTTTCATGTGCGACATTAAATTTGATTTTTGAGAAAAAGAATATCAACATAATTTAGAGGAATATGGCTTTTAGTTAATGTGTGTTCTCATATGCTCCACTAAATGTGCTTTTTGAGTAAACGAATTTCCACATTGTTCAAAAGAATGTTTTTTTACCAGTGTGAGTTCTTATGTGTTATTAAAGCTGATTTTCGAGAAAACGAACTTCCACATTGTTCACAAGCATATGGCTTTTCGTTAGTGTGTGTTCTCATATGTTGCACTAAATGTGCTTTTTGAGAAAACGACTTTCCACATTTTTCACAAGAATATGGCTTTTCACCAGTGTGAGTTCTTATATGTCTTTTTAAATCTGATTTTTGAGAAAATGAACTTCCACATTGTTCACAAGAATATGGCTTTTCGTTAGTGTGTGTTCTCATATGTTGCACTAAATGTGCTTTTCGAGAAAACGAATTCCCACATTGTTCACAAGAATATGGCTTTTCACCAGTGTGGAGTCGAAGATGCTTCACTAAATTTGATTGAACAGAAAAAGAATATCCACATTGTTGACAGGAATATGGCTTTTCACCTGTGTGAGTTCTTATATGCCTCACAAGGTCATATTTATGAGAACTTGAATATTCACATTGTTCACAGGAATATGGTTTTTCACCAGTGTGACTATTTATATGTGTTTTTAAATTTGATTTTTGAGAAAACGAACTTCCACATTTTTCACAAGAATATGGCTTTTCACCAGTGTGGATTCGAATATGCCTCACTAAATTTGATTTATGAGAACATGAATATCCACATTGTTGACAAGAATATGGTTTTTCACCAGTGTGACTTCTTACATGTTTCACAAGACTTTGTTTATGAGAACTTGAATATTCACATTGTGCACAGGAATATGTTTTCTTCCTAGTGTGAGTTTTCATATGTCTTGCAAGTCTTGATTTTTTAGAAAAAGAATAATCGCACAATTCACAAGAATATGACTTTTCGCCAGTGTGAGTTTTCATATGTTTCACTAAATTTGATTTTGTAGTACAAGAAAGTTTACAGTGTGCACAAGAATATTGTTTTACCCCAGTGTGAGTTTCTATATGTCTTGCAAACTTTTCTTTCTCGTGACAAACATAGCTACACACTTCACAAGAATATGAGGTTTCCTCGGCGTGGTTTATCATATGTTGCATAAGATTTCCTTTCTGAGAAAAAATAGATCCACATATTGTACAAGAATAATGGTTTTTTCTAGAGCGGATTATCATTTGTGGCACTAGATGTCTTTCTCGAGAAGAAGTCTGTTCACACATCAAACAAAAATATGGTTTATATTCACCGTGTACTTGCATCGTTCAGTGATTTACTTTTGAAACAAGAATACCAAGATGTTTATGACAGATTATTCAGTTTTTTTCTGAAGATTTTATAAAACTTAGAATGTAGAGTATTTTTGCAACAGATGTTTGTTTAGATTTCACAAACAAGAATATGGTTCTCTCTGTATCAAATGTTAACGAAAATTCAAATCCAACACAGGCGATCAAGCAGGAATATCTGCAATGAAAAAAATAATTAAATTATTTTTTTATTGTTTATTTAATTTTCACCGATGAATATCTTTTATATTGATACAATCATAACTATGATGAATATTTTTATATTGATACAATCATAACTATGATGAATATCTTTTATATTGATACAATCATAACTATGATGAATATCTTTTATATTGATACAATCATAACTATGATGAATATCTTTTATATTGATACAATCATAACTATGATGAATATCTTTTATATTGATACAATCATAACTATGATGAATATCTTTTATATTGATACAATCATAACTATGATGAATATCTTTTATATTGATACAATCATAACTATGATGAATATCTTTTATATTGATACAATCATAACTATGATGAATATCTTTTATATTGATACAATACTAACTATGATGAATATCTTTTATATTGATACAATCATAACTATTATGAATATTTTTATTTTGATACAATCATAACTATGACGAATATCTTTTATATCGATACAATTATAACTACGATGAATATATTTTATATTGATACAATCATACTATGATGAATATCTTTTATATTGATACAATCATTACTATGATTAATATCTTATATTGATACAATCATTACTATGATTAATATCTTATATTGATACAATCATTACTATGATTAATATCTTATATTGATACAATCATTACTATGATTAATATATTTTCTATTAATACAATCATAACTACGATGAATATCTTAATTTTTTTAATCAATTTTCACCCCAAACAAAGCACAGTGCCACATTGAATAGGGGGCTATTATCAGGGACATAAGTTTCAGGGGCATTAGGAAGAGAGAGGATTAGCAAGATTTTTGTTCACATTACACTTGAACTTCTGCATATCAGTACAGTTGGGAAACCAGAATCCGGGCAGGGAGATCCGAAGTCTTGCCGTTATTGGAGAGAAACTATTGAAGCTTTTCCTGTATGAATGAGAGGTAGAAGGCATGTTTTAAGAAATCTAAACTTCCTTACTGGAAAAGTATATTTTGTTTTTCAACCATTTTTTAAGTAAAAATGTGAGACTAGCGCAATTAAAAAAAAAAAAAGATGAAAACGGAACGAAATTTTTATTTTCATTCCGTTTTTAAAATAACCCAAAAATGTTCGACAAATTTTACTTTCTATTCCACTAGTATCATTTTACTCGATATTTTTTCGTATTTTTTTTTATTTATAATATTTTTGACACGGCAGGTAAGTACGTAATTCTGTTTTCTTCTTAAATGCGTTTGTTTAAAAGATCACTAATCTAAACACGCATTGGTGTTTGTTTTTAATGTAGGGGAATTCTGGACAAAAATATTTTTATGCCAGAGATATGAATGCTAAATTGTAATTTGTCATTAACAATGGCTGGCAAATATTTTTTTTTAAGTTTGTGCATCTAAAAATGTGAACTCTGCATTATAGAAACTTTCAAATAAAACCAATGGTATACACTTAATTTCCATGTAACACTTATGGACATATCCAAAAATTAAATGCAATTAAATATAAATGAAAATACGTTTCGAATACAATTAACGAGAATTGAGATTTGCTAAATAAAAAAACGAAGAGTTCGAATCGTAACAAGGGAGTTATTTTCTGAAAATTTTGCAAATCTTAGCACAACTTCATTTTCGATAATTATCTTCGAAATTTGTTTTCATTAATAATTAATGTTTTTACATTGTTTTTCGGGATTAAAAAATATATATTTGGTGCAAGTCTATAAATGGTCTACAAGTAATCTTTTTTACTATAAAAATCTGAAAAAAAAAATCATTACTTGTCACTGCATGAAGATGTCATATTCCAAAAATCACGTAAATCGATCAAGTAGTTTTTTATTTATTTAAGAAAATCAAATATTATGAGACATTTTATCGAAGAAAAACTTTACGCCATCTTGTTTTTGAATGATACACTGCTAGCGACACCTATTAGGAATGTTTGGAATGTAACATCAGTAAAGGGCAGACAATCGACTTTCCACGCTATAGAAAAAAAACTTGGGCAATTAAGACATTTCTAAGTTTTTGAGGATGTTGAAACGAAAAACCCATTTAAAATTCCAGCAAACGAGTAGTTTCCAGGATATGAAGAAATGTTAGTTTAAAGAAAGTGGGGGATCACTTTTCTATAATAATTTAACGTATAATGATCACCCACTTTATGGCCACCATTAGTGTCAAACTTGAATTTACGCCGCTGAGATACACATTTTCCGAATTTTTGTTGGAGGAGCGTCAACGTGTGGGTGCTCAATTTACGTAAAATTCTTCATATCTTGGAAACTACTCGTTTGCTGGAATTTTAAATATATTTATTGCGACGTGAAAATAAAATAGAAACGATTGTTTCACTGACAATTCAATATTTCGATGTCCAAATGTATATATGTGGCGAACGTATTGAATCATTATAATGTACATACTTGTCACTGCATGAAGATGTCATATTCCAAAAATCACGTAAATCAATCAAGTAGTTTTTTTTATTTATTTAAGAAAATCAAATATTATGAAACATTTTATCGAAGAAAAACTTCACGCCATTTTATTTTTGAATTATACACTGCTAGTGACACCTATTGGGAATGTGTGGAATATAAAATCAGCAAGGGACAGACAATCTACTTTCCAGAAACAAAAACTTGGACAGTTAAGACATAAGTTTTTGAGGATGTTGAAAACAAAAATTACGTTTAAAATTCCAGCAAACGAGTAGTTTCCAGGATATGAAGAAATGTTAGTTTAAAGAAAGTGGGGGATCACTTTTCTATAATAATTTAACGTATAATGACCACCCACTTTATGGCCACCATTAGTGGCAAACTTGAATTTACGCCGCTGAGATACACATTTGCCGAATTTTTGTTGGAGGAGCGTCAACGTGTGGGTGCTCAATTTACGTAAAATTCTTCATATCTTGGAAACTACTCGTTTGCTGGAATTTTAAATATATTTATTATTGCAACGTGAAAATAAAATAGTTTTATTTTTTTTCATCAGATTATTAATGAAATGTCACTAATAAACCAGATTATCAAAAACTAAATAAATAAATGAAATAGAAAAAAAAGACACAAACACATTACATTATTTAACTTTTTTTTTTTTTTTAACTTGCTTCGTTTCTAATATTAAGTTCCCGTAAATCGATACTCTACTTTCGGAAGCATCGACTTTTTTCGGCTAAATTTCGCAAATATTGATTTTCTGAAAAAGCTGTTTGGCTTTCAGAAAATGCCAATAACGGGCTATATTTGGCAAAAAAAAAAAAAAAAAAGAAAGAAAAGTAAAGTCGATGCTTCCAAAATGAGGCAGTCTTGCACTTACACCCGGCAAAGTCGAAAGTAAGTTCGACAACTCTAGAAGGGTCATATCAGTATTTTACATCGTCACTTGATTAAATAAAGTACATATTTATTATCCCTCCCCACGGGACAGAGTTAGACACCAGGGTCGTTTTTTTAACGTGGAGAAAAGGTACAAAAATAAAAAAAATTGTCTCAGTTGTGAAGGACTGATCCTCCACCGAAAGAGAACAAGAAATGGAAATGCAGCATCTGAAGAACAGATACTACACTTTGATTTTGACCAAAAGAGTCTAATACGAAGGAGTTGTTATTTTTATCTTGACCAAAAAGGCCAAATAAAGTAAACGGACAAAATACACATTTTTATATATTCATAACTATTTATTAAAGAGAAAAAGGAAACAATTATTAGAAAGTGTATTATTGTCTTAACAGAATAAATAAAATACAATCTGAAGTAATGAACCACGTAACAAAATATAAATGTATATAAGAAAATAAGACAGTCTTGCAGTTAAGCCCAGCAAAGTCGAAAGTTCGACAACTCTAGAACGGTCACATGAGTATTTACACCATCAAATCATGTGTTATTTTGTTAAGAAAATTATATCGAACAAATTGGAAGAAACCAGGTGTATCAGAATTTTTGACACCCCTAACACGAAACTGCGAATAAAATATTAAAAAAAACTCATAATTTATCTTTTAAAAGTGGGTTATTTATTTTCTTTATCGATTATACTTCCAAAATAAACTATTAAAGTTGTATAAATAGTAATAGAAATATTTTTTTTATTTGAAAAAAAAAAAAAAAAAAAAAAAAAAAACAGTAATGAAATTATTTGAATTTCACGAGTTCAGTATTTTTCAATTTTTAAACTTTAAAAATCTATCAAAATTTTTCGATTGATTCAATTTTTACGATATTTTCAGGGTCAATGTGAAATTTTTATGCTCTTTCCAATAAACCGAAAATAATATTTTAGACAAACGTTGTTTTTTTTAATTCACGCCCCCCCATTTTGAAATGTCTATTAAAAATGAATTCATTTACACACCAACGTTTTAGATATCACAAATTGAAGATTAAAAAATCAATAAATAATATATTAAAATTTAAAACAAAAAAAGAAGTGTTCAGAAATTTACCTATAAGTCCGAAGTTTAAAAACCTTTTTCTTTTTTAAACACTTTTTTTTTTAAATGAAACCTTGGTACTTGCTCCTTTAATTGATAAAAGATAGTGTTTGAATTATATATTTCGAGTAGTTATAAGCTTGGAAAGACGGGGGGGGTTGAATTAATTCACGCCCTCCCCATTTTGAAATGTTCATTAAAAAGTACATAATTTACCCATCAAAGTTTTATATATCACAAATTGAAGTGAAAAGATCAATAAATAATATATTCAAATTCAAAACAAAATAATTTTTGTTTTGTTTTTAATATAAATTTACCTATAAATCCGAAGTTTAAAACTTTTTTTTTTAATCACGTTATTTATTTATTTATTTATTTTAATGCAACCTTGGTCCTTGCTCCTTTTAGTGAAAAGAAAATAGGGGTTGAATTACATATTTCGAGTAGTAATAAGTTTGGAAAGACAGGGGGTCGAATTATTCAATATTTTTCACGCAGTTTCTGACACACCTACGAAAACGAACAAAATACATTTGTATATATTTATTACTATTTATTCAACAGAAAAAAGAAACAATTTTTAGAAAGCGTATTATTGTCTTAACAGAAAAAAAATATAATACAAAAAAATGAAACTGTCGTGTGTAAAACGTAAAACTTGAAATAAAATATTTTAAAAATATTTTAAAATATATAAATATTTTTTTAAATATTTCAAAACATTAATAATTCGTAATATCGTGATAAAACTTTAATAATTTGTAATATCCGTAATTGAGAGTTTTATCCTCAAATTAAATTTAAGAAATTATTTTTTTTAAAAAACGTGAAACTTTCTGTGCGTAATAAAAGAAAATAATAAAAAAAATATTTAAATATTTTTTTAAATATTTTTTTTATTAAATATATTTTTTTATTTTATGTTTTAAAACTTTAATAATTCATAATATCGTGATTTGACGGTGTAAATACAGATGTGATACTTCTAAAGTTGTCGGGCTTACTTTCGAATTTGCCGGGCTTAACTGCAAGACTTCCGAAAATAAAACAACTTTGAAAATTAAACAAAGTGCCCTACACTTTTAATAAATAATAATTTACAGATATTAAAACCGTTAAACTTTGCCGTACGAAAGCGTAAAACTTGCAATATATAAAATATTTTTAAAATATTTAAATATTTTTTCGTAATATCATGATTTGTCGGTGTAAAATACTAATATGACACTTCTAGAGTTGTCGAACTTACTTTCGACTTCGCCGGGCGTAAAGTGCAATACTGCCCTAAATGGGGCATCGGTTTGTTAGAATGTTGAATTAGAAACAGAGCATCCCTTAAAAATGTTATTTCTTTTGTAAAAAAATATTTTGGATAATCTGGTACATTAGTGACCATTCGATAATAATCTGTTGAAAACATTAAGCAGACGAAAATAAAACATTACAGAGGACGTACAACTTTCATATATTGCAGATGAAAAAAAAAAAAACTATTCCGTTGGAACTTCTGCAGTTTATGAACCGTGTTATTTTTTTTAGATGAAAGTTTCAGATTAAATTCAAATTTGTGGTATTGTTAGATGAAAGTACAAGTGTTGTTTCTGATTGGTTTTTAATAATAAAATTATTTCAATTTATTGTTTCGTAGTGTTTTTCTTTAAGGGTAAATATATTATTAAATCTACGTTTTCTCAAAGCATTTTTCATGATTAAAAAATCATAATACACATTTATTTTAACACCTAATGGTAATACCGCATACCATTTAATATATTTCTGAATTTGTTTTTCATATGACGCCGCCATTAATTTCTGTAAAAATTTCTTCACATATACAGAATACCGACCGTACTATTTTTAGTTAGGATTTTCAAATTATATTCAATTTTTACAGTGTATTGTCAGAAAAAAAAATAAATAAATAAAATAACTTCTCTGTTGGAACATCTGCAGTTTACGAACTGTGTGTGTTTTTTTAGATAGGAGTTTCAGGTTAAATTCAAATTTATAGTATTTATTGTTAGTTCAAGTTCGAAATGCCCCCCTTCCTCTTCTGATTGGGTTTCTTAATAACGCTATTATTTCGATTTACAATTGAACAAATTGTTTCGTAATGTTTGTAATTTATATAACAGTAAAATCATTTTTAAATGTTTTTATAAACATAATTTTTCAAGATTAAAAAATTCATAAATATACTTTTGTTATACCGCATAGTAATGCCGTGTTTCATATAATTTATTCATGAATTAATTGGGGGTTTTTTTTCGTACGACGGCGTCATTAATTTCAATAATAAACAAAAAAATATTCCTTCACTATATGCAGAATACGGAGCGTACTATATTTTAGTGAGGATTATTAAATTATTATTATTTTTTTTTTTGAGGTAACAGTATATACAGGGTCCCCCCCCCAAAAAAAAACCAGGACATTCAATTGTTTTTCTGAGCATTTTACAGTCAACAGAGAGAGAAAAAAGGGCCAAAGACCCTAGCGTTTTGATATGATGTTTTGAACTAGTTATGACCAAAGTTTCATTTCATTTGGACAAAACACTAAGAAACGGGGCCTAATTAGAGTTGGGGCCCGTTTTTTTTTTTAGGGGGGTCACCCTGTACAAACGTCCATCCTTTTTTGGATTGTTTTTTCTTTTAATGTAAATAAGGTAAATGTTACCTTACGCGAAAAAAGAACACCGACCTAATCTGTTTTTTAGGGGTATTCGAGGTCGCTGACAACGAATCTGATAATCAAACCCGCCGCAAGTTTACCGTTTTTTGTTTTTTGGGGCAAACCGCCGGTGAAAACTTTATTTTTTGATAAATTAAAAAACACATTTTTTTAAAACTTTCTTATTTGAAAGATTCCTACGTGATGTGATACGACACCCCACTACGCCCGTTCGCACGCGACCGTATCATGTAAGAAAAACACTACCAAAGGCGGTGAAATGGCACAAAATAGTCCGAAGGTCTAGGGGTTCATACCATGCAAACGGTAAATTTGCGGCGTGTTTGATTATCAGATTCGTTGTCAGCGACCTCGAATACCCCTAAAAACCAAATTAGAGGTCGGTGTTCTGTTGTAACGTAAGATAACATTTACTGTAAATACTTTGAAATAAGGTTTGAAATATGTTTATAGTAATTATTATCTTTCAGATTAGCAGAGCGATATTTTCAGTAATTTTACGAAAAACCTTTAAATAAATTCATTTCTTTTAGTGGCCAAATATTGCTAATATGCTATTAAGCATGAAATACTTTGACAAATCGATACAAAAAAAAAAAATTAATAACTGCGCATTTTGCTAAAAATACGATAATTTATTTCAATGTTATTCAATATCACTTCACCTGTGGTCAACTATAGATGGCGAAAATAGTTGTTCTGTATTAACAAACAATTGGGGTTTGTATTACTGTACACAGATTCGAAAAAGTTGTCAAAAAACAAATATATAACAAATAAATGTTATCAAAGTCAAGATAAGTTACTTTTCTACCTAACTGGATATATTTTTTGTGTTTTTATTCAGTGTAACATGTTTATTCAGCTCGAAAAACATGCAGTGTTTACCGATGTATTGGAAAATTCAAAATGGCGGCCGACTCTCTCTCGGAGAGGGTAAGTTTGGGAAAAGGTATTATAAATAATAAACTAGACAAAATACTGTTATAAATTCGCTCAATATATGTTACCGTGACATAACTTGACATATATTCGGTGGTTTTTAATAGTATTTTGTCTAGTTTATTATTTATAACACCTTTTCCCGAACTTACCGTGTTTAAGAGAGAATCGGCCGCCATCTTGAATTTTCCAATACATCGGTAAACACTGTATGCTTTTCGAGCTGAATAAATATGTTACATTGAATAAAAACACAAAAAATATATCCAGTTTGGTAGAAAAGTTACTTATCTTGCCTTTGATAACATTTATTTGTTATATATTTGTTTTTTGACAACTTTTTTCGAATCTATGTGTACAGTAATACAAACCCAACATTGGTTACCTCCTCCTTTTTCCAAAATTACGAACATGCCTGCACGATGCAAATTGCCAAGAAACTGGGAAAAGGGGCCAAAAGTTAATGTTTTGTTTAATTTTTCCCCCCGTAGTGTTTTTCTTTAACCGCTCACTTATTAAATCTATGTTTTCAAAATAGAATTTTTCCGGATTAAAAATTCATAATATACTTTTTTGTACACCTCGAATTACTGCCGTATTCCATATAATATATTTCTGAATTCATTGTTCTTCATACTACGGTGCCATTAATTTCTGTTAAGATACCATATTTTTCTTCAATATATGCAGAATACAGACCGTAGTATTTTCGTTTTACACCGTCAAATCATGAATGTTGCGAATTATCAGCTTTAATATATATATATATTGTATAACTATTTATTAAACAGAAAAATGAAACAATGTTTAGAAAGTGTATTATCGTCTTAACAGAAAAACGAACAAAATAAAATGTGAAGTAATGAACCACGTAATAAAATATAAATTTATACAAAATAAAACAACTTTGAAAATTAAGCATTTCTTAAAAAGTGTATTTGTTGTCTTATCTCTATATAAATAAAATGAACTCATTTTTCCCGTCGGATTTTGACATTAATAGGATTAAAAATCAAGATATTTCATGCAATTATAATATGCACAAACGGCAGAACAATATCTGAGGTGTGTTATAGGCTTATTATTTCTCAAATTCCTCGATAATCTTAGATTTCTATACTTTTTCTGCTGAGAAGTCACGGCCAAAATCGGTTAAGATCAATGGAAGTGGTAAAATATTTTCTCTCTAATAAAGTTCTCCTCCCCCTGCCACCACTTTACATTGTTTGGGGATCGTTCACAAGGAACAGTTGAGAAGAGAAAACCGGTTTGGCTTCGTAGTTCTTTCATGTAAAGTTATTTAAAATCACTAAACTAAGCTGCAGTGCTCTGTGGCGTAGTGGTTAGCGTGCTGGACAATTCACATTATATTTTCACGTTCGCGCCGACCTACTGTAGTCACTACAGCAATGCCAAATCCGAAAATTTGAATCAAATTTGAATTGCAGACATGTAACATCATCAAAACATTACCTCAGATGCAGCTGTTTTTTTAGAAACAAATTCAAATAAAAAACATTTAGAAAATCACGAGTCAATAAATATATTGATCAGAAACTTGCTGAACTAATCTTTACAAGAACAGTAAAGTACCACATTGTTTACACAAAAAGTCATTCCATTAATTCTTACTCATTTTTGTGTAGGAAGGAATATAGTATGTTCTGGTATGAACGTCTTTTATGATTGACTACATATGTGACACCGGTGAAATTGTAATCTTCTTCACATGGTGTATGGTACGACTAGTTTGAGTGCATATATGTTCTATCAATGAAATAAACATAAAATACACCAGTATATTGGAATCTTATTCAGACCAGTTATTTTATTGCGGTCGCATGAGGTTCACCTACAGTTTTGTACAGTTTTTTTTTCAACTTTTAACCCTATTAAAGGCAGGATTATCTATGCTGTTTATGAGTTAAATTGTGCCGAGAGAATGTTTTGCAGTTTAGCATTGGATAAAGTATTGTATCAACAATATCACCAACTACAGCATTAAAAGAATTACTATAAAAATATATACAATCAAACAAAACAAAATGCCTCTAAAACTCACTGCATAAAACAGAGCTGACTCAATCAACTTGTACAAAATATTAAAACTTTATCAAGTTTTCTCCAGCTGATCAAACAATAACTAAAATACAGAATAACTACAGATTTCCTGAGAGAGTTTCTATACAATATGTTATCATGCGGGTAACTAATTTTATTAGCTATAAGCAAAGGTACACAAGATAAAGTATAGTATATTTGTCAAGTTTTGATACAATTGGTTTAGAAAATATTGTCTAATTTTTAATGTTTTTTTTAATATTAGGACAATTATATTACTTCGTTTACTGTTTTCAAGTCATTCCAGGATATTAATAATTCCTCTGTAGCACTCAATCTTCTACGAGATAAATTTTAGCCCCCCCCCCTCAATACATTCCCATCATGTTAAACGCAGGTTGTAATTTTATTCTATATTCGTAAATGACATTAAAGGCGTTTTATATATTCTTTCTGTATTTTATCATTTATTATCAGAAATTATTGAAATATCCTTACTTGTTGGCAGTTTTGGTTAAGGTTTTTATTAACCTTTTTATTTATTATCAAACGCTCAAGCGTTGTAATATCCTTACTCCAATAGATCATCTCTATCAACTTCTTTTTCAATGCTTGGAAGAGGGTTCGGTTCCGCAAGACATGCGTGACACCAACATCAGAATGCTTTACCATAATAAAAGTGATCACGGTGATTGTAATAATTACCATGGCATCACTCTGCTCAGTTTTGTTGGAAAGGTCTTCACTCGTGTTGTATTGAAAAGACTCCAGTCACTCGCAGAGAGAGTTTAACCAGAGGCGCAATGCGGTTTTAAAGCAGAAAAGTCAACAATGGCATTTGACCTGGTTAGCAGAAGCGACCTCATTATGTTACTACAAAAAATAGGATGTTTCCCCAAACTCGTGAGATAGCATGTTCTTCCAAACTCCTGAGAATGATCACCTCTTTTCATGAAGACATGAAGGGGGTCCGTCAAATTCAATGGATAACTTTCAGAATCTTTTCCCATCTTCAGTGTTGTTAAACAGGGCTGTTTTCTTGCCTCAACTCTTTTTGGCATATTTTTCTCACTTCTGATACACTTTTCATGAAGTTGGTGTCTATATTCGCACAAGAGGAGATGGAAGTCTTTTACACCTGGCCTGTCTATGTGCCCTCATCATGGAAATGCTGTTTGCAGATGATGCAGCATAAGCGGCCCATTCTGAGAACCCCCCAAAACAACTCCTTGACCGCCTCACCCGTGCTTACAATGAGCTTGGTCTGACAATAAGCCTCAAGAAAACAAATGTCATGGTTCAAGATGTTAGCAACGCCCCCTGCATATCCATTGGAGATCAGACACTAGAGGTGGTGAACGACTTCACCTATCTAGGCTCCATTATTTTCAACAACCTCTCACTGGACGCCGAGCTAAACACCCTCATTGGAAAAGCAGCAACAGCTATGGCCAGCCTGACAAACAGAGCGTGGAATAACAACATGCTACCTAAAAACACAAAGATGAGGATGTATCAATCCTGTGCCATCAGCATGTTACTCTACTGCAGTGAGACATGGACCCTCTACACACGTCAAGAGCGCAGACTAAATGCCTTCCATCTGCACAATCTAAGAAATATCTTAGGAATTACATGGCAGGACCGCGTTCTGAACAAAGACGTTCTTGCCAAAGCAAATCTTCCAAGAATGTTGGCCCTCCTCTCACACAGACGTCTGCACTAGCTAGGGCACGTCATCTGCATGCAGGATGGCTGAATCCCCAAAGACATCCTTTATGGCGAGCTCTTAGCAGACAGTAGACCAACTGGTAGATCACTCCTCAGATGTTATGGTGTGTGAAAAAGGGAATTAAAATCCGGCAACAACAACCCTGTTGACCTTGAATCCTATGCTGCAGACTGTGACTCCTGGAGAGTCAAAGTGAAGAAATGCGTCCGGCTGAGCGAGGAGAGAAGAGATGAACAGTGGGAGGAGAAAAGGGACAGGCGCAAAAGAACAGCATCAGCAGCAGTCACAGTTGCCACCACTCATGACAACCTTCAGGCACGATTCTCTATCGTCTATCTAGACGGAAGGACGCATACAATAGAACAGGTGATTAACTCTGTTGGCGGCCTTAGTGCAGGTTGTAAGCATTCTAGCATTTATTAAGAAGCAGATTTTTTGGCAGGTGTAGACCAACCGGTAGATCACTCCTCAGATGTTATGGTGTTTGCAAAAAGGGACTTAAAATTCGGCAACATTAACCTTGTTTATCTTGAATCCTATGCTGCAGCAGTCACATAAATAGTTGCCACCACTCATGACAACCTTCAGGCACGATTCTATGTCGTCTATCTAGACGGAAGGACGCATACAATAGAACAGGTGATTAACTTTTTGTGCGGCTTTGGTGCAGATTGTAAGCATTCTAGCATTTATTAAGAAGCAGATTTTTTGGCAGGTGTACATTTTACTAATCAAGCCAAGGAATGCTTAGATTTCCTTGCTTTTTCTTCTATTACCTGCAATAATTGTGCTTGATGCCCAAACACTTCATATATTTTACTTTAGATTGAATTTTTCATAGATGCTAAGTCAGGGAAGGGAATTGTGTGCTGATGAGGGAGTAGATTTATGTGTTTCAATCATTTTGGGTCTAGAGTTAATTTATTGCCAGAAAAATTAAGTAGACACGGGTGTGGCATATTTACATATATTGTTTTTCCCTTTTATGATGTTGACATCATGGATTGTCGTTGTTCAATTAATATTGTTTAATAACAGTGTTTTACCAATTTTGTAGATACTTTTTCTATTACAAATAATCGCAATAGATCAAAGTGGGGCACTCTATCATGTGCGTTTCATAATTAAAACCATCGTGGAGTACATTATCATATCATTTATAGTAATAAATTCCAGTAAATTTGTAAATACTAGATTTCTATTAAATCTCATATCATTTATGGTAATAAATTCCAGTAAGTTTGTAAATACTAGAATTCTGTTTAATCTCATGTTAATTTGAATATTTGGCATCTGAGTTGGTTTAAATCTTGACGTAATTCATGAAAAGCATGTGGTTTACTTTGTTTCATGACCTATTTGAAGTATTGGCAGTTTATGATCAATCGAAAAGGTAATATCACTCTAAATGAGTAAACTACTGGAAGTTACTCTTTATAACAACCTGACTGCACTTGACTATGAGAAAATAAAATCCTACTAAAAATGTCACCTTGTAAAAACTTGAATTTATAAAGTCGTCAGATAGTATAAATAAGTGATTGACTCTTGTTTTTGTTCAAGTGTTTATTTAATACATACAATATGGTTAAGTAGCAGAATTAATGACTCAAACATTTAGTCAGTAGAAGATTTATCGCATTGATTATCGCTTTAAGAATACATAATATAAGCTGTACATTTACAAGATTCATTTTCGCATGTTGATAGCAGGGGGTGTTATTTTTCAATATAAAAAGCCGAATGTTTTGTTTAATAATCTAATCAATGCTTAGGTTTGTCTGTTTCTTTTCACAAACCTCAATAAAAATCCTCTTAACACACTTCTTCCTGCAGACGAGAATTGTTTATAGATGGTGTATACAACCAAGCGAAGGAAGAGCATGTGTTGAAGTATACAGGTGTGTATACATATATATATATATATATATATATATATATATATATATATATTTGCATATATATGTGTCAGGTTGTATAGCGTCAATGTAATTCTCTTCATAGATGTTTGCCTTTGGATGTGCGTAGAGTGTTCTCTCTTCTAGTTTGTAGTATATAGCGCCATTTTTGTAGGTATATACACACGTTAACAGTATTCACAACCGCGGCAACTAATGTACGCGATATAATTATTTTAACATGATGAATTGAAATATTTGTCATTGTGGCAGGTAAGACAAAAGCAAAATATACCTTTTACCCAGGTTACAAAAAGTATAGCTGTACCCGAGTGAAACACTTTAGCACCAAGTAATATTATAATATAGCTTTATTCCATGTCTATGACTTCCCTTAAAGTTGAACATCTCTAGTAAGTTCATCTGCTTTCAGAGATTGCAGCAACAGAATCTCGATCCATGTCCGCTGTTCAATCTTGAGTTTAACTGACAAACTCTTGCTGACTTTCTTAGCAAGTGACTATGTGATGACTCGTTTCATTCTCTTACGTCACCAATTAAGTCATCTTATAGTTTACAGTAAAAAAAAATAATTGTAATAATTCTATTTTTGTTATCTTACATTCCAACATTTGTGTAAATTCTCTTTTGATTATTTTTGTATCATAATAAATTCCCATTGGTAATCAATCGAAATCAAGATTAGAATTTTCTGCTCCTTTCTTTTACCCTTTTTTATTATATTTGTTAATAATTTATGCTACCAGAAATTTTGTAGAGTATTCATCACATTGCGATACATTCAAGATCTACTTGATGTGTTGCTTATTTTCTGATCATTTTGTTCTAGCTGAGAAAGAGCATCGTAGCGGATGCCAATCAATCACGTGTTATCTTATACATTACGTAGCGGATGCCAATCAATCACGTGTTATCTTATACATTACGTAGCGGATGCCAATCAATCACGTGTTATCATATAAATTACGAGAAATATTTTTTAACATTCTAATGATCCCTTTAATCGCAATTGTGTAAATATATGTAACTTAGTTTAAAATGTATACTTACAAATAGTTTTGGAATTTTCCTCAGTGTAAATTCTTTTACATAAAATTAAACTTTAATTCTCATATAATTTAGCATTTCGCCGTTATTTTCTGTCAGAATAAATGCTTTAAAAGAATATGACTTTTGTCAAGTGTTTGTATGGGCTAATATTTAATTTTCATTATGATTAAAATATATACCAGAATTTTTTGCTTTTGTACTTTTATTTGTTTTTCGCAAAGACTTGGTCTTCTATGAATTGTGTCTAATTAATACTTGAGATTTTTATTAGCGTTTTTGCTGTTATAAAAATCTGTATAATATGTAAATATTTCAGAAAAAACATCCTTTCTTTTTTTTACATAGTGTAGAATATTTTAAAATCTAAAATCAATATTTTTATATTTCAGAGACAATATCATTTTATCAAATTTCTTTATTTTTACATATTGTAGCATATTCTAAAACAAAAAATAATATTTTTATATTTCAGAGACAATTTTACCACATTTCATTATTTCAATATATTGTAGAATATTCTAAAATCTAAAATAAATAATATTTATATATTTCAGAAGCAATTCTTTACTTTTACATATTGTAACATATTTTAAAATATAAAATAAATATTTATATATTTCAGAAACCATGTCGTTTTAACACAATCCTTTACTAAAATATATATTGTAGCATATTCTAGAACCTAAAAGCAATAATATTTATATATTTCAGAGACAATGTCGTTTAAACGTGTAAATTCTTTACTTTTCCATAATGTAACATATTTTAAAATCGTGTTGCATATTCTAGAACCTAAAATAAAAATATTGATATATTTCACAGACATATTATAATAATTATAATAATTTCGAATTATTTCATCCCTCATGAATTATTTCACGTTTGTTTTATGTAAGCTCAAAATTATTATATGAAAAAATGCAAACTTTTAGAATAAAGCTATGCACATAGTTTGCAGAAAAACAGTTTCCAATGATTTGCTTTTCATGTGTATCGATAAAATTAATAAATAATAACAAAAATCGTATCATAATGATAAATAGGTTTTCCCTTGTCTTAGTTCTCATATTGGACTGAAAATTTGATTCTTAAAACAAACATATCAGCATACCTAAAAAAATGTTGATTTTCGTTTTTGTTTTAAATTTTCTTCCTTTGATGATTGTAATACTGAGTATGGAGCAGCCAAACATTGCTTTTATTTAAAACAGTCGAAAGCGCTCTTTGTTCCTTGTCTGAATCTCTTTTGCATTTGGTTCACTATTTGTTAGGTAGAGTTTCAGGTTCTTCATCATAAGCCATGTGGCACCTATAATAATTGGTATGACTGATATCTCCCTAAGATTCCTCAGTGTGAGTTTTCATATGCTTAAGTAAAGTTGATTTTTTAGAGCAGGAGAATGCACACACCTCACAAGAATATGGCTTTTCCCCAGTGTGAATTCTCATATGTATTACTAAGCTCGATTTTCGTGAAAAAGAATATCCACAAACTTCACAAGAATGTGGCTTTTTCCCTGTGTGAGTTCTCATATGTATCACTAACTTCGATTTTTGTGAAAAAGAATATCCACACACTTCACAAGAATATGGCTTTTCCCCAGTGTGAATTCTCATATGTATTACTAAGCTCGATTTTTGTGAACAAGAATATCCACACACTTCACAAGAATGTGGTTTTTCCCCAGTGTGAGTTCTCATATGTATCACTAACATCGATTTTTGTGAAAAGCAATATCCACATACTTCACATGAATATGGCTTTTCCCCAGTGTGAATTCTCATATGTGTCACTAACGATGATATTTGAGAACAAGAATATCCACAAATATCACAAGAATGTGGCTTTTCCCCGGTGTGAGTTCGGACATGCCTCACTAAATCTGATTTTTGAGAAAAAGAATATCCACAAACTTTACAAGAATGTTGCTTTCTCATTTTTTAAATTTTATTTTGTAATTTTACTTCTCAAAAATCAGGTTTGCACATGTCTCACTAACTTGAGTATGAATATCCACGTACTATAAAAGAACATGACCTTTACTAGTGTGAATTTTACTGAATTCCAGGACAAGAATTCATCTAGTCTTGTGGAGTATACAGTTTCGTGCTATTACTTGAGGTAAAATTACTTGGAGAAGGTGCACCATTCCTCGTAAAAGCTAATATGGGTTAGCCATAGTGAGATCTTTTTTGGACAGCGAATACTATGTGGTTTTGAATATTTGGTCAGGGTTTACTTCTAGGAAAAATATCATCATGCTAGATTGTTCTGACAAACCCCTGTACAGATAGACCTTAGACATTCGAGGACAGTGTCTAGTAGGCATTCAAGTACTCAAATGTCCCAGTAAACCGTATTTTTATGAGAAATAACCCACACACACACATATCCTCGTCGATCCCTTGAGTACAATTGTCTGGATCTGTTTGGCATTTGGTTCACTAGGAATATTAGTTAGATAGGACTTCTGGTTCTTCTTCATAAGCCCGGTGGTACCTACAATAACTGGTATGATTGATATCTCTGTAAGATTTTTGTTTCTTTTCATACAATACATGAGACCTTGATATTTAGTCTGTTTCTCCATTTCAACTCTGTTAAGACCTCCATCATTAATGACACTCACTTCAACCAAGGTTGCCTCTCTCCTTCTCTGATTAATCCCATATAACTATGTCAGGTTTGACAGCAGCATTTTTAAGGTAGCTGTCTGCAGGGATCATATTGTCATAATATTTGATATATGTCATTTCCAACTGTTCTTTCAGTTTGATCTTCTCAGAACTTACTGGTACTCTGGAAGTTTATTATTTTACAGATAGTCGAGTGGATGTGGAGTGTGTGTTCTCCAATGTCCGAGTAAACCGTATTTTGATGAAAAAATACCCATACATACACACAAATCCTCCAATGGATGTCCCTGTAGTCTCTCAAATGAAGAAATATATGTTTATAGGTTAAAGTTTTAAAAATTATACTCCATTGAAAGTCAATAATAATAGGGTTCAATCAGGAACATCTGTAAAAAAAATTGTAGAAATTGAATATTTTTAGTATTCGTATTCAAATATTTCAATTCTGTTTGTGTATTGTTGTCAGTATGAATCAGTATTGATAATAAAAATAGATTGAACTCGCAATTTAATTTTCAATCCATATGAAATACATTTAAAGAATTAACTAAATATTTTCTAACTTGACACAGAGCCAATCGATCCAGGAGTTGCTTAAGATATAATCTAGTTGACATCACATCTAGCATTGTTTTTATTTAATCCTTACGAGAAGAAATATATTAATATTTATCTATACAATATTGCAATGTACATATATATATAAATATATATGTGTTTGTGCGTGTGTAAATGCACATCTTAATGTAACAATGATAGTAAATTTAAATAAGTCAATCAAAAGAATTAATAAACGTTTTGACTTCCTACAAACATATACATAGAAGTGATATATGAAAAAATTATACAAATATATATCAAGTAATGATATATGAAATACATGGAAATGATATATGAAATACACAGAAGTAATATATAAAATACATAGAGGTGATATATGAAATACATAGAAGTGATATATGAAATACATAGAAGTGATATATGAAATAGATAGAAATGATATATGAAATACATAGAAGTGATATATGAAATACATAGAAGTGATATATGAAATACATAGAAATGATATATGAAATACATAGAAGTGATATATGAAATACATAGAAGTGATATATGAAATACATAGCAGTTATATATGAAATACATAGAAGTGATATATGAAATACATAGAAGTAATATATGAAATACATAGAAGTGATATATGAAATACATCGAAGTGATATATGAAATGCATAGAAGTGATATATGAAATACGTAGAAGTTATATATGAAATACATAGAAGTTATATATGAAATACATAGAAGTTATATATGAAATACATAGAAATGATATATGAAATGCATAGAAGTGATATATAAAATACGTAGAAGTTATATATGAAATACGTAGAAGTTATATATGAAATACATAGAAATGATATATGAAATGCATAGAAGTGATATATGAAATACATAGAAGTGATATATGAAATGCATAGAAGTGATATAAAAAATACATGGAAGTGATATATGAAATACGTAGAAGTTATATATGAAACATAGAAGTGATATATAAAATGCATAGAAGTGATATATGAACTACATAGAAGTGATATATGAAATACATAGAAGTGATATATGAAATACATAGAAGTGATATATGAAATACATAGAAATGATATATGAAATACATAGAAGTGATATATGAAATACATAGAAGTGATATATGACATACATAGAAATGATATATGAAATACATAGAAATGATATATGAAATACATAGACGTGATATATGAAATGCATAGAAGTGATATATTAAATACATAGACGTGATATATGAAATACATAGAAGTGATATATGAAATACATAGAAGTGATATATGAAATACATAGAAGTGATATATTAAATACATAGAAATGATATATGAAATACATAGAAGTGATATATGAAATGCATAGAAGTGATATATGAAATACATAGAAGTTATATATGAAATACATAGAAATGATATATGACACACATAGAAGTGATATATGAAATACATAGAAGTGATATATGAAATAAATAGAAGTAATATAGTAAATGCATAGAAGTGATATATGAAATGCCTAGAAGTTATATATGAAATACATAGAAATGATATCTGAAATACATAGAAGTAATATATGAAATAAATAGAAGTGAGATATGAAATACATAGAAGTGATATATGAAATACATAGAAGTGATATATGAAATACATAGAAGTGATATATGAAATACATAGAAGTTATATATGAAATACATAGAAGTGATATATGAAATACATAGAAGTGATATATTACACACATAGAAGTGATATATGAAATACATAGAAGTGATATATGAAATACATAGAAGTGATATATGAAATACATAGAAGTGATATATGAAATACATAGAAGTGATATATGAAATACATAGAAGTTATATATGAAATACATAGAAGTGATATATGAAATACATAGAAGTGATATATGAAATACATAGAAGTGATATATGAAATACATAGAAGTGATATATGAAATACATAGAAATGATATATGAAATGCATAGAAGTGATATATGAAATACATAGAAGTGATATATGAAATACATAGAAGTAATATAGTAAATGCATAGAAGTGATATATGAAATGCGTAGAAGTTATATATGAAATACATAGAAATGATATATGAAATACATAGAAGTGATATATGAAATAAATAGAAGTGATATATGAAATACATAGAAGTGATATATGAAATACATAGAAGTGATATATGAAATATATAGACGTGATATATGAAATACATAGAAGTGATATATGAAATACATAGAAGTGATATATGAAATACATAGAAGTGATATACGAAATACATAGAAGTCATATATGAAATACATAGAAGTGATATATGAAATACATAGAAATGATATATGACATACATAGAAGTGATATATGAAATGCATAGAAGTGACATAGTAAATACATAGAAGTTATATATGAAATACATAGAAATGATATATGAATTTCATAGAAGTTATATATGAAATACATATAGACGTGATATATGAAATGCATAGAAGTGATATATGAAATAAATAGAAGTGATATATGAAATACATAGAAGTGATATATGAAATACATGTAAGTGATATACTAAATACATAGAAGTGATATATGAAATACATAGAAGTGATATATGAAATACATGTAAGTGATATACTAAATACATAGAAGTGATATACGAAATACATAAAAGTGATATATGAAATACACAGAAATGGTATATGAAATACATAGAAATGATATATGAAATACATAGAAATGATATATGAAATACATAGAAGTGATATATGAAATGCATAGAAATGATATATGAAATACATAGAAATGATATATGAAATACATAGAAATGATATATGAAATACAAAGAAGTTATATATGAAATACTTTGAAACGATATATGAAATGCATAGAAGTTATATATGAAATACATAGAAATGATATATGAAATACATAGAGGTTATACATGACATACATAGAAATGATATAGGAAATACATAGAAATGATATATGAAGAACATAGAAAAGTATATATCAAATACATAGAAGTGATATATGAAATACATAGAAATGATGTATGAAATGCATAGAAGTGATATATGACATACGTAGAAGTTATATATGAAACATATAGAAGTGATATATGAAATGCATAGAAGTGATATATGAAATACATAGAAATGATATATTAAATGCATAGAAGTGATATAGGAAATACATAGAAATGATATATGAAATACATAGAAGTAATATATGAAATACATAGAAGTGATATATGAAATACATCGAAGTGATATATGAAATGCATAGAAGTGATATATGAAATACGTAGAAGTTATATATGAAATACATAGAAGTTATATATGAAATACATAGAAGTTATATATGAAATACATAGAAATGATATATGAAATGCATAGAAGTGATATATAAAATACGTAGAAGTTATATATGAAATACGTAGAAGTTATATATGAAATACATAGAAATGATATATGAAATGCATAGAAGTGATATATGAAATACATAGAAGTGATATATGAAATGCATAGAAGTGATATAAAAAATACATGGAAGTGATATATGAAATACGTAGAAGTTATATATGAAACATATAGAAGTGATATATAAAATGCATAGAAGTGATATATGAACTACATAGAAGTGATATATGAAATACATAGAAGTGATATATGAAATACATAGAAGTGATATATGAAATACATAGAAATGATATATGAAATACATAAAAGTGATATATGAAATACATAGAAGTGATATATGACATACATAGAAATGATATATGAAATACATAGAAATGATATATGAAATACATAGACGTGATATATGAAATGCATAGAAGTGATATATTAAATACATAGACGTGATATATGAAATACATAGAAGTGATATATGAAATACATAGAAGTGATATATGAAATAAATAGAAGTGATATATTAAATACATAGAAATGATATATGAAATACATAGAAGTGATATATGAAATGCATAGAAGTGATATATGAAATACATAGAAGTTATATATGAAATACATAGAAATGATATATGAAATGCATAGAAGTGATATATGAAATACATAGAAGTGATATATGAAATACATAGAAGTAATATAGTAAATGCATAGAAGTGATATATGAAATGCCTAGAAGTTATATATGAAATACATAGAAATGATATCTGAAATACATAGAAGTAATATATGAAATAAATAGAAGTGAGATATGAAATACATAGAAGTGATATATGAAATACATAGAAGTTATATATGAAATACATAGAAGTGATATATGAAATACATAGAAGTTATATATGAAATACATAGAAGTGATATATGAAATACATAGAAGTGATATATGACACACATAGAAGTGATATATGAAATACATAGAAGTGATATATGAAATACATAGAAGTGATATATGAAATACATAGAAGTGATATATGAAATACATAGAAGTGATATATGAAATACATAGAAGTTATATATGAAATACATAGAAGTGATATATGAAATACATAGAAGTGATATATGAAATACATAGAAGTGATATATAGAAATACATAGAAGTGATATATGAAATACATAGAAATGATATATGAAATGCATAGAAGTGATATATGAAATACATAGAAGTGATATATGAAATACATAGAAGTAATATAGTAAATGCATAGAAGTGATATATGAAATGCGTAGAAGTTATATATGAAATACATAGAAATGATATATGAAATACATAGAAGTGATATATGAAATAAATAGAAGTGATATATGAAATACATAGAAGTGATATATGAAATACATAGAAGTGATATATGAAATACATAGGAGTGATATATGAAATGCATAGAAGTGATATATGAAATACATAGAAATGATATATTAAATACATAGACGTGATATATGAAATACATAGAAGTTATATATGAAATACATAGAAATGATATATGAAATACATAAAAGTGATATATGAAATACATAGAAGTTATATATGACATACATAGAAATGATATATGAAATACATAGAAATGATATATGAAATACATAGACGTGATATATGAAATGCATAGAAGTGATATATTAAATACATAGACGTGATATATGAAATACATAGAAGTGATATATGAAATACATAGAAGTGATATATGAAATACATAGAAGTGATATATTAAATACATAGAAATGATATATGAAATACATAGAAGTGATATATGAAATGCATAGAAGTGATATATGAAATACATAGAAGTGATATATGAAATACATAGAAATGATATATGAAATGCATAGAAGTGATATATGAAATACATAGAAGTGATATATGAAATACATAGAAGTAATATAGTAAATGCATAGAAGTGATATATGAAATGCGTAGAAGTTATATATGAAATACATAGAAATGATATCTGAAATACATAGAAGTAATATATGAAATAAATAGAAGTGAGATATGAAATACATAGAAGTGATATATGAAATACATAGAAGTGATATATGAAATACATAGAAGTGATATATGACACACATAGAAGTGATATATGAAATACATAGAAGTGATATATGAAATACATAGAAGTGATATATGAAATACATAGAAGTGATATATGAAATACATAGAAGTGATATATGAAATACATAGAAGTGATATATGAAATACATAGAAGTGATATATGAAATACATAGAAGTGATATATGAAATACATAGAAGTGATATATGAAATACATAGAAGTGATATATGAAATACATAGAAGTGATATACGAAATACATAGAAGTGATATATGAAATACATAGAAGTGATATATGAAATACATAGAAATGATATATGACATACATAGAAGTGATATATGAAATGCATAGAAGTGATATAGTAAATACATAGAAGTTATATATGAAATACATAGAAATGATATATGAATTTCATAGAAGTTATATATGAAATACATATAGACGTGATATATGAAATGCATAGAAGTGATATATGAAATAAATAGAAGTGATATATGAAATACATAGAAGTGATATATGAAATACATGTAAGTGATATACTAAATACATAGAAGTGATATATGAAATACATAGAAGTGATATATGAAATACATGTAAGTGATATACTAAATACATAGAAGTGATATACGAAATACATAAAAGTGATATATGAAATACACAGAAATGATATATGAAATACATAGAAATGATATATGAAATACATAGAAATGATATATGAAATACATAGAAGTGATATATGAAATGCATAGAAATGATATATGAAATACATAGAAATGATATATGAAATACATAGAAATGATATATGAAATACAAAGAAGTTATATATGAAATACTTTGAAACGATATATGAAATGCATAGAAGTTATATATGAAATACATAGAAATGATATATGAAATACATAGAAGTTATACATGACATACATAGAAATGATATAGGAAATACATAGAAATGATATATGAAGAACATAGAAAAGTATATATCAAATACATAGAAGTTATATATGAAATACATAGAAATGATGTATGAAATGCATAGAAGTGATATATGACATACGTAGAAGTTATATATGAAACATATAGAAGTGATATATGAAATGCATAGAAGTGATATATGAAATACATAGAAATGATATATGAAATGCATAGAAGTGATATAGGAAATACATAGAAATGATATATGAAATACATAGAAGTAATATATGAAATACATAGAAGTGATATATGAAATACATCGAAGTGATATATGAAATGCATAGAAGTGATATATGAAATACGTAGAAGTTATATATGAAATACATAGAAGTTATATATGAAATACATAGAAGTTATATATGAAATACATAGAAATGATATATGAAATGCATAGAAGTGATATATAAAATACGTAGAAGTTATATATGAAATACGTAAAAGTTATATATGAAATACATAGAAATGATATATGAAATGCATAGAAGTGATATATGAAATACATAGAAGTGATATATGAAATGCATAGAAGTGATATAAAAAATACATGGAAGTGATATATGAAATACGTAGAAGTTATATATGAAACATATAGAAGTGATATATTAAATGCATAGAAGTGATATATGAAATGCATAGAAATGATATATGAAATACATAGAAATGATATATGAAATACATAGAAGTTATATATTATATACTTTGAAACGATATATGAAATGCATAGAAGGTATATATGAAATACATAAAAGTGATATATGAAATACATAGAAGTTATATATGACATACATAGAAATGATATAGGAAATACATAGAAGTGATATATGAAATACATAGAAGTGATATACGAAATACATAGAAGTGATATATGAAATACATAGAAGTTATATATGAAATACATAGAAATGATATATGACATACATAGAAGTGATATATGAAATGCATAGAAGTGATATACTAAGTACATAGAAGTGATATACGAAATACATAAAAGTGATATATGAAATACACAGAAATGATATATGAAATACATAGAAATGATATATGAAATACATAGAAATGATATATGAAATACATAGAAGTGATATATGAAATGCATAGAAATGATATATGAAATACATAGAAATGATATATGAAATACATAGAAATGATATATGAAATACAAAGAAGTTATATATGAAATACTTTGAAACGATATATGAAATGCATAGAAGTTATATATGAAATACATAGACATGATATATGAAATACATAGAAGTTATACATGACATACATAGAAATAATATAGGAAATACATAGAAATGATATATGAAGAACATAGAAAAGTATATATCAAATACATAAAAGTTATATATGAAATACATAGAAATGATGTATGAAATGCATAGAAGTGATATATGACATACGTAGAAGTTATATATGAAACATATAGAAGTGATATATGAAATGCATAGAAGTGATATATGAAATACATAGAAATGATATATGAAATGCATAGAAGTGATATAGGAAATACATAGAAATGATATATGAAATACATAGAAGTAATATATGAAATACATAGAAGTGATATATGAAATACATAGAAGTGATATATGAAATACATCGAAGTGATATATGAAATGCATAGAAGTGATATATGAAATACGTAGAAGTTATATATGAAATACATAGAAGTTATATATGAAATACATAGAAGTGATATATGAAATACATAGAAATGATATATGAAATGCATAGAAGTGATATATAAAATACGTAGAAGTTATATATGAAATACGTAGAAGTTATATATGAAATACATAGAAATGATATATGAAATGCATAGAAGTGATATATGAAATACATAGAAGTGATATATGAAATGCATAGAAGTGATATAAAAAATACATGGAAGTGATATATGAAATACGTAGAAGTTATATATGAAACATATAGAAGTGATATATTAAATGCATAGAAGTGATATATGAAATACATAGAAGTGATATATGAAATACATAGAAGTGATATATGAAATACATAGAAGTGATATATGAAATACATAGAAATGATATATGAAATACATAAAAGTGATATATGAAATACATAGAAGTGATATATGACATACATAGAAATGATATATGAAATACATAGAAATGATATATGAAATACATAGACGTGATATATGAAATGCATAGAAGTGATATATTAAATACATAGACGTGATATATGAAATACATAGAAGTGATATATGAAATACATAGAAGTGATATATGAAATACATAGAAGTGATATATTAAATACATAGAAATGATATATGAAATACATAGAAGTGATATATGAAATGCATAGAAGTGATATATTAAATACATAGAAGTGATATATGAAATACATAGAAATGATATATGAAATGCATAGAAGTGATATATGAAATACATAGAAGTGATATATGAAATACATAGAAGTAATATAGTAAATGCATAGAAGTGATATATAAAATGCCTAGAAGTTATATATGAAATACATAGAAATGATATCTGAAATACATAGAAGTAATATATGAAATAAATAGAAGTGAGATATGAAATACATAGAAGTGATATATGAAATACATAGAAGTGATATATGAAATACATAGAAGTGATATATGAAATACATAGAAGTTATATATGAAATACATAGAAGTGATATATGAAATACATAGAAGTGATATATGACACACATACAAGTGATATATGAAATACATAGAAGTGATATATGAAATACATAGAAGTGATATATGAAATACATAGAAGTGATATATGAAATACATAGAAGTGATATATGAAATACATAGAAGTTATATATGAAATACATAGAAGTGATATATGAAATACATAGAAGTGATATATGAAATACATAGAAGTGATATATAGAAATACATAGAAGTGATATATGAAATACATAGAAATGATATATGAAATGCATAGAAGTGATATATGAAATACATAGAAGTGATATATGAAATACATAGAAGTAATATAGTAAATGCATAGAAGTGATATATGAAATGCGTAGAAGTTATATATGAAATACATAGAAATGATATATGAAATACATAGAAGTGATATATGAAATAAATAGAAGTGATATATGAAATACATAGAAGTGATATATGAAATACATAGAAGTGATATATGAAATACATAGGAGTGATATATGAAATGCATAGAAGTGATATATGAAATACATAGAAATGATATATTAAATACATAGACGTGATATATGAAATACATAGAAGTTATATATGAAATACATAGAAATGATATATGAAATACATAAAAGTGATATATGAAATACATAGAAGTTATATATGACATACATAGAAATGATATATGAAATACATAGAAATGATATATGAAATACATAGACGTGATATATGAAATGCATAGAAGTGATATATTAAATACATAGACGTGATATATGAAATACATAGAAGTGATATATGAAATACATAGAAGTGATATATGAAATACATAGAAGTGATATATTAAATACATAGAAATGATATATGAAATACATAGAAGTGATATATGAAATGCATAGAAGTGATATATGAAATACATAGAAGTGATATATGAAATACATAGAAATGATATATGAAATGCATAGAAGTGATATATGAAATACATAGAAGTGATATATGAAATACATAGAAGTAATATAGTAAATGCATAGAAGTGATATATGAAATGCGTAGAAGTTATATATGAAATACATAGAAATGATATCTGAAATACATAGAAGTAATATATGAAATAAATAGAAGTGAGATATGAAATACATAGAAGTGATATATGAAATACATAGAAGTGATATATGAAATACATAGAAGTGATATATGACACACATAGAAGTGATATATGAAATACATAGAAGTGATATATGAAATACATAGAAGTGATATATGAAATACATAGAAGTGATATATGAAATACATAGAAGTGATATATGAAATACATAGAAGTGATATATGAAATACATAGAAGTGATATATGAAATACATAGAAGTGATATATGAAATACATAGAAGTGATATATGAAATACATAGAAGTGATATATGAAATACATAGAAGTGATATACGAAATACATAGAAGTGATATATGAAATACATAGAAGTGATATATGAAATACATAGAAATGATATATGACATACATAGAAGTGATATATGAAATGCATAGAAGTGATATAGTAAATACATAGAAGTTATATATGAAATACATAGAAATGATATATGAATTTCATAGAAGTTATATATGAAATACATATAGACGTGATATATGAAATGCATAGAAGTGATATATGAAATAAATAGAAGTGATATATGAAATACATAGAAGTGATATATGAAATACATGTAAGTGATATACTAAATACATAGAAGTGATATATGAAATACATAGAAGTGATATATGAAATACATGTAAGTGATATACTAAATACATAGAAGTGATATACGAAATACATAAAAGTGATATATGAAATACACAGAAATGATATATGAAATACATAGAAATGATATATGAAATACATAGAAATGATATATGAAATACATAGAAGTGATATATGAAATGCATAGAAATGATATATGAAATACATAGAAATGATATATGAAATACATAGAAATGATATATGAAATACAAAGAAGTTATATATGAAATACTTTGAAACGATATATGAAATGCATAGAAGTTATATATGAAATACATAGAAATGATATATGAAATACATAGAAGTTATACATGACATACATAGAAATGATATAGGAAATACATAGAAATGATATATGAAGAACATAGAAAAGTATATATCAAATACATAGAAGTTATATATGAAATACATAGAAATGATGTATGAAATGCATAGAAGTGATATATGACATACGTAGAAGTTATATATGAAACATATAGAAGTGATATATGAAATGCATAGAAGTGATATATGAAATACATAGAAATGATATATGAAATGCATAGAAGTGATATAGGAAATACATAGAAATGATATATGAAATACATAGAAGTAATATATGAAATACATAGAAGTGATATATGAAATACATCGAAGTGATATATGAAATGCATAGAAGTGATATATGAAATACGTAGAAGTTATATATGAAATACATAGAAGTTATATATGAAATACATAGAAGTTATATATGAAATACATAGAAATGATATATGAAATGCATAGAAGTGATATATAAAATACGTAGAAGTTATATATGAAATACGTAAAAGTTATATATGAAATACATAGAAATGATATATGAAATGCATAGAAGTGATATATGAAATACATAGAAGTGATATATGAAATGCATAGAAGTGATATAAAAAATACATGGAAGTGATATATGAAATACGTAGAAGTTATATATGAAACATATAGAAGTGATATATTAAATGCATAGAAGTGATATATGAAATGCATAGAAATGATATATGAAATACATAGAAATGATATATGAAATACATAGAAGTTATATATTATATACTTTGAAACGATATATGAAATGCATAGAAGGTATATATGAAATACATAAAAGTGATATATGAAATACATAGAAGTTATATATGACATACATAGAAATGATATAGGAAATACATAGAAGTGATATATGAAATACATAGAAGTGATATACGAAATACATAGAAGTGATATATGAAATACATAGAAGTTATATATGAAATACATAGAAATGATATATGACATACATAGAAGTGATATATGAAATGCATAGAAGTGATATACTAAGTACATAGAAGTGATATACGAAATACATAAAAGTGATATATGAAATACACAGAAATGATATATGAAATACATAGAAATGATATATGAAATACATAGAAATGATATATGAAATACATAGAAGTGATATATGAAATGCATAGAAATGATATATGAAATACATAGAAATGATATATGAAATACATAGAAATGATATATGAAATACAAAGAAGTTATATATGAAATACTTTGAAACGATATATGAAATGCATAGAAGTTATATATGAAATACATAGACATGATATATGAAATACATAGAAGTTATACATGACATACATAGAAATAATATAGGAAATACATAGAAATGATATATGAAGAACATAGAAAAGTATATATCAAATACATAAAAGTTATATATGAAATACATAGAAATGATGTATGAAATGCATAGAAGTGATATATGACATACGTAGAAGTTATATATGAAACATATAGAAGTGATATATGAAATGCATAGAAGTGATATATGAAATACATAGAAATGATATATGAAATGCATAGAAGTGATATAGGAAATACATAGAAATGATATATGAAATACATAGAAGTAATATATGAAATACATAGAAGTGATATATGAAATACATCGAAGTGATATATGAAATGCATAGAAGTGATATATGAAATACGTAGAAGTTATATATGAAATACATAGAAGTTATATATGAAATACATAGAAGTGATATATGAAATACATAGAAATGATATATGAAATGCATAGAAGTGATATATAAAATACGTAGAAGTTATATATGAAATACGTAGAAGTTATATATGAAATACATAGAAATGATATATGAAATGCATAGAAGTGATATATGAAATACATAGAAGTGATATATGAAATGCATAGAAGTGATATAAAAAATACATGGAAGTGATATATGAAATACGTAGAAGTTATATATGAAACATATAGAAGTGATATATTAAATGCATAGAAGTGATATATGAAATACATAGAAGTGATATATGAAATACATAGAAGTGATATATGAAATACATAGAAGTGATATATGAAATACATAGAAATGATATATGAAATACATAAAAGTGATATATGAAATACATAGAAGTGATATATGACATACATAGAAATGATATATGAAATACATAGAAATGATATATGAAATACATAGACGTGATATATGAAATGCATAGAAGTGATATATTAAATACATAGACGTGATATATGAAATACATAGAAGTGATATATGAAATACATAGAAGTGATATATGAAATACATAGAAGTGATATATTAAATACATAGAAATGATATATGAAATACATAGAAGTGATATATGAAATGCATAGAAGTGATATATTAAATACATAGAAGTGATATATGAAATACATAGAAATGATATATGAAATGCATAGAAGTGATATATGAAATACATAGAAGTGATATATGAAATACATAGAAGTAATATAGTAAATGCATAGAAGTGATATATAAAATGCCTAGAAGTTATATATGAAATACATAGAAATGATATCTGAAATACATAGAAGTAATATATGAAATAAATAGAAGTGAGATATGAAATACATAGAAGTGATATATGAAATACATAGAAGTGATATATGAAATACATAGAAGTGATATATGAAATACATAGAAGTTATATATGAAATACATAGAAGTGATATATGAAATACATAGAAGTGATATATGACACACATACAAGTGATATATGAAATACATAGAAGTGATATATGAAATACATAGAAGTGATATATGAAATACATAGAAGTGATATATGAAATACATAGAAGTGATATATGAAATACATAGAAGTTATATATGAAATACATAGAAGTGATATATGAAATACATAGAAGTGATATATGAAATACATAGAAGTTATATATGAAATACATAGAAGTGATATACGAAATACATAGAAGTGATATATGAAATACATAGAAGTGATATATGAAATACATAGAAATGATATATGACATACATAGAAGTGATATATGAAATGCATAGAAGTGATATAGTAAATACATAGAAGTTATATATGAAATACATAGAAATGATATATTAATTTCATAGAAGTTATATATGAAATACATATAGACGTGATATATGAAATGCATAGAAGTGATATATGAAATAAATAGAAGTGATATATGAAATACATAGAAGTGATATATGAAATACATGTAAGTGATATACTAATACATAGAAGTGATATATGAAATACATAGAAGTGATATATGAAATACATGTAAGTGATATACTAAATACATAGAAGTGATATACGAAATACATAAAAGTGATATATGAAATACACAGAAATGATATATGAAATACATAGAAATGATATATGAAATACATAGAAATCATATATGAAATACATAGAAGTGATATATGAAATGCATAGAAATGATATATGAAATACATAGAAATGATATATGAAATACGTAGAAATGATATATGAAATACATAGAAGTTATATATTAAATACTTTGAAACGATATATGAAATACATAGAAGTGATATATGAAATACATAGAAGTGATATATGAAATACATAGAAGTGATATATGAAATACATAGAAGTGATATACGAAATACATAGAAGTGATATATGAAATACATAGAAGTGATATATGAAATACATAGAAATGGTATATGACATACATAGAAGTGATATATGAAATGCATAGAAGTGATATAGTAAATACATAGAAGTTATATATGAAATACATAGAAATGATATATGAATTTCATAGAAGTTATATATGAAATACATATAGACGTGATATATGAAATGCATAGAAGTGATATATGAAATAAATAGAAGTGATATATGAAATACATAGAAGTTATATATGAAATACATAGAAGTGATATATGAAATACATAGAAGTGATATATGAAATACATAGAAGTTATATATGACATACATAGAAATGATATAGGAAATACATAGAAATGATATATGAAGAACATAGAAAAGTATATATCAAATACATAGAAGTTATATATGAAATACATAGAAATGATGTATGAAATGCATAGAAGTGATATATGACATACGTAGAAGTTATATATGAAACATATAGAAGTGATATATGAAATGCATAGAAGTGATATATGAAATACATAGAAATGATATATGAAATGCATAGAAGTGATATAGGAAATACATAGAAATGATATATGAAATACATAGAAGTAATATATGAAATACATAGAAGTGATATATGAAATACATCGAAGTGATATATTAAAGGCATAGAAGTGATATATGAAATACGTAGAAGTTATATATGAAATACATAGAAGTTATATATGAAATACATAGAAGTTTTATATGAAATACATAGAAATGATATATGAAATGCATAGAAGTGATATATGAAATACGTAGAAGTTATATATGAAATACGTAGAAGTTATATATGAAATACATAGAAATGATATATGAAATGCATAGAAGTGATATATGAAATACATAGAAGTGATATATGAAATGCATAGAAGTGATATAAAAAATACATGGAAGTGATATATGAAATACGTAGTAGTTATATATGAAACATATAGAAGTGATATATTACATGCATAGAAGTGATATATGAAATACATAGAAGTGATATATGAAATACATAGAAGGTATATATGAAATACATAGAAGTGATATATGAAATACATAGAAATGATATATGAAATACATAAAAGTGATATATGAAATACATAGAAGTGATATATGACATACATAGAAATGATATATGAAATACATAGAAATGATATATGAAATACATAGACGTGATATATTAAATGCATAGAAGTGATATATTAAATACATAGACGTGATATATGAAATACATAGAAGTGATATATGAAATACATAGAAGTGATATATGAAATACATAGAAGTGATATATTAAATACATAGAAATGATATATGAAATACATAGAAGTGATATATGAAATGCATAGAAGTGATATATGAAATACATAGAAGTGATATATGAAATACATAGAAATGATATATGAAATGCATAGAAGTGATATATGAAATACATAGAAGTGATATATGAAATACATAGACGTAATATAGTAAATGCATAGAAGTGATATATGAAATGCGTAGAAGTTATATATGAAATACATAGAAATGATATCTGAAATACATAGAAGTAATATATGAAATAAATAGAAGTGAGATATGAAATACATAGAAGTGATATATGAAATACATAGAAGTGATATATGAAATACATAGAAGTGATATATGAAATACATAGAAGTTATATATGAAATACATAGAAGTGATATATGAAATACATAGAAGTGATATATGACACACATAGAAGTGATATATGAAATACATAGAAGTGATATATGAAATACATAGAAGTGATACATGAAATACATAGAAGTGATATATGAAATACATAGAAGTTATATATGAAATACATAGAAGTGATATATGAAATACATAGAAGTGATATATGAAATACATAGAAGTGATATATGAAATACATAGAAGTGATATATGAAATACATAGAAGTGATATACGAAATACATAGAAGTGATATATGAAATACATAGAAGTGATATATGAAATACATAGAAATGATATATGACATACATAGAAGTGATATATGAAATGCATAGAAGTGATATAGTAAATACATAGAAGTTATATATGAAATACATAGAAATGATATATGAATTTCATAGAAGTTATATATGAAATACATATAGACGTGATATATGAAATGCATAGAAGTGATATATGAAATAAATAGAAGTGATATATGAAATACATAGAAGTGATATATGAAATACATAGAAGTGATATATGAAATACATGTAAGTGATATACTAAATACATAGAAGTGATATATGAAATACATAGAAGTGATATATGAAATACATGTAAGTGATATACTAAATACATAGAAGTGATATACGAAATACATAAAAGTGATATATGAAATACACAGAAATGATATATGAAATACATAGAAATGATATATGAAATACATAGAAATGATATATGAAATACATAGAAGTGATATATGAAATGCATAGAAATGATATATGAAATACATAGAAATGATATATGAAATACATAGAAGTTATATATTAAATACTTTGAAACGATATATGAAATGCATAGAAGTTATATATGAAATACATAGAAATGATATATGAAATACATAGAAGTTATATATGACATACATAGAAATGATATAGGAAATACATAGAAATGATATATCAAATACATAGAAAAGTATATATCAAATACATAGAAGTTATATATGAAATACATAGAAATGATATATGAAATGCATAGAAGTGATATATGACATACGTAGAAGTTATATATGAAACATATAGAAGTGATATATGAAATGCATAGAAGTGATATATGAAATACATAGAAATGATATATGAAATACATAGAAGTGATATAGGAAATACATAGAAATGATATATGAAATACATAGAAGTAATATATGAAATACATAGAAGTGATATATGAAATACATAGAAGTGATATATGAAATACATAGAAGTGATATATGAAATACATAGGAGTGATATATGAAATACATAGGAATGATATATGAATTTCATAGAAGTTATATATGAAATACATAGAAGTGATATATGAAATGCATAGAAGTGATATATGAAATAAATAGAAGTGATATATGAAATACATAAAAGTGATATATGAAATACATAGAAATGATATATGAAATACATAGAAGTGATATATGAAATACATAGAAGTAATATATGAAATACATAGAAGCGATATATGAAATACATAGAAGTGATATATGAAATGCATAGAAGTGATATATTAAATACGTAGAAGTTATATATGAAACATTAATATCAAGCGACTTCGTAGAATGTAAATAGGAAAATTATTTTTTTAAATCTTTCAGCAATTAAATTCGAAAATGCATGTTTTTTACGTTCAATTAAACGAACTTTGAATAACTTGATTGTGTTTAATATAGGAAACATTATTAGTTTCTCAGAAGTCACAAAACTTTTAGTTAAATAAGCGTATTTAGGACAGAAACTTAATATCAGATTGCAAAATATAATCATGTTAGATTTTATATTTTTTAGAAGATTTTTTGGTGCTAATGTAGAGTGCTTTTAAATCGTATTTCCACGTTTAATTTGTTTTATGAAATGTTTTTATTTAATTGTAAGGTTAAAGTACAGAATAGGTACAAAACACTTCCCCCTCCACATGTTAAGAATGGTCTTTTAAATAATAACGTTATTATTTCAGCACGGATCACTCTCTGCATGATTACCGATTTTTTAACCGGAGAATTTTTTAATCACGTCTGTTATGTAGGAATGGATGTTTTTTTGATATTGTATTGAAATAAAAAATAAATATAATTCAATATTTGAGATTATTTTTAAAAAGTTATCGAATGAAAGTTTTTAAAGTGTAAACATAAAAGAAAACAAAAAAAATAAAACAAAAAACTTACCTTTCATTCCACGATTTCAATACAAAAAAAAAAAAAAAAAAAACAAAAAACAGGATGAATTCGGTTTTTCTTTTGTGTTTTGTTTGTTAGGATTTCTTTTATAAATTTATACAACTTTTGTTGTGTGTTTCCAATTCATTAAGAAACAAAATATATGAAAATATAAACGAATTAAAATTCAAAGTTTAAAAACACGATTTAAGCGTGAAATTATTTAAAGAGAAAATCAACTAAAGAGAAAAACACACAATTTAGGTCAATCTAATACGGTGTAAAAATTATTTCGTTCCTCGCGTAAAAATGTCCGTTCGATCTGAATAATTCAAATAATCCTCATAAAAAAATAACTAACTAACTGGATATTTCACATAAACAACTCAAATAAAAAGGCAAAATGCTCCAAAGTACAAATCACGAATTTAGATAATGTTTAGTTACGTGTGCAAATTTGTTTTAATAGCATTTGTGTTAATGCTTAATAAACAAATAAATAAATAAATATTAAGACAAATTAATCAAAGGCATGTTTTGTAAGATTAAACATTTTACATAAAATACATTCTTTTCAGTCCTCGGCGTGGAGTGCACGTAAAGAGTCTTTGTGCATAACAGATCACAGTGTATATTTTCTGTCCTCTTTCAGTGTAAGAGAAATCGTTAATGACTAAAAAAAAAAAAAAATATAATTTTTGTTCCTATCCAGAGTGCCTCTTTGGGGGGGGGGGAGCTGGATTTTCTCCTCATTAAAAGCGACTTTATGTCTAACTTTTGGGGAGGCAATAAATGAGAACAACAGATATAATCTTTTTTTGTTGTTAATAGTTATATTATTAAAACCAACCTTGTGTCTAACTCTGCCCTCGTGGGGAGGCAAGTATATAGGAACAATATATAAAATCTTGTTATATTATTGAAAAACGTTCAAGGACAAAAATAAACATACGTCAAGCTTAACCGAACAACAAATACATAATTCATTAATGCAAATAAATAAATAAATAAATAAATAAATAAAAAACAAACAAAAAAAAAAAATCACAGAAAAGTTATAGTTACCTAACGTACTTCTGTAATTTACCAGAAGAAGCGGTTACCAAGCAAATCAGTTCATTCATTTTTTTATTCTTAAGTATTCTATTATGAATCGATTATTGAAAACAAATATACGAAAAAGTATTTTTATGCGCACTTAACATTCTTTTCGGTGCGCTAGGTGGCGTGGGGGTACGTAAATAATCCTTGTGTCAATAACAGATATACGGCAAATACAGTCTTAAGTATTAAGACAAATTTTCCTATCATGTTTGTTAAAGCCTAGTCAATAAATAAATATCAATACAAATTAAACAAAGACAAGTTTTGTGAGATTAAACATTTCACATGAATTCAGTGTTTTTATTTACAATTACATTCTTTTTTGTCCTCGGCGTGGGGAGCGAGCACGTAAAAATCCTTTGGTCAACAAGATCATAGTGTAGTATCTGTTCTGGTATTACACTTCAAATTTTCTGTTCTCGTCCATGGGAGAAGAAATCCTTCATGACTGAGAAAATTATAATTTTTGTTCCTATCCAGAGTGACCCTTTTGGGTGAGTGGGATTTTCTCTACGTTAAAACCGGTTTTGTGTCTAACTCTTGGGGAGGCAAGTAAATAAGAACAGCATATATTTCTGGTCATTGTTAATAGTTAATATTAATAGTTATGTTTTGTTAATAGTTAATATTAATAGTTATGTTTTGTTAATAGTTAATATTAATAGTTATATTTTGTTAATAGTTAATATTAATAGTTATGTTTTGTTAATAGTTAATATTAATAGTTATATTTTGTTAATAGTTTGTATTAATAGTTATATTTTGTTAATAGTTTATATTAATAGTTATATTTTGTTAATAGTTAATATTAATAGTTGTATTTTGTTAATAGTTAATATTAATAGTTATATTTTGTTAATAGTTAATATTAAAAGTTATATTTTGTTAATATTAATAGTTATATTTTGTTAATAGTTAATATTAATAGTTATGTTTTGTTAATAGTTAATATTAATAGTTATGTTTTGTTAATAGTTAATATTAAGAGTTATATTTTGTTAATAGTTAATATTAATAGTTATATTTTGTTAATAGTTAATATTAATAGTTATATTTTGTTAATAGTTAATATTAATAGTTATATTTTGTTAATAGTTAATATTAATAGTTATATTTTGTTAATAGTTAATATTAATAGTTATATTTTGTTAATAGTTAATATTAATAGTTATATTTTGTTAATAGTTAATATTAATAGTTATATTTTGTTAATAGTTAATATTAATAGTTATATTTTGTTAATAGTTAATATTAATAGTTATATTTTGTTAATAGTTAATATTAATAGTTATGTTTTGTTAATAGTTAATATTAATAGTTATATTTTGTTAATAATTATATTATTGAAAAACATTTTTTAAAAAATTAGCCAAGCTTACCCGAACAGTTCAGGTTCGTTATAGAGTTAAAAAAAATAAAGTGGTCAAAAAACCAAATGTATAACAAATAAATCAAAGACAAAAAAGTTACTCTTCTGCCTAACTGGAAATTGTTTTAGTTGTTTCATTAATTTTAAAAGATCTATTCGGCTCCATGATATATAGTGTCAAAGGTTACGTAAAAAGGAGAAAAATAGGCGCGATTTGAATCGGAAATATTCAAAGTTTGGAAAAATTGTTAAATATACACATAATCGTCATTGAAGCGATTTATTGAAATAAAACATTTTTTTTAATCAAACAGATTTAAATTACACATTAGTCGTTTTTGTACAACAGCAAATTTTTTAAAGTTTTTTTTTATTTTTAAAGTAAAGGTTTTTATTTGAACATTTAGAATAAATATATGTTTATAAAATATATGTTTATAAAAGTACAATTATTGAAATAAAAAAAACAAATAAAATTATTGAAATCAATATAATAAATGAAATTAGTGAAATCCAAATAACAAACTTCCAAACATCATTAAAAAAAAAGATCCCAAAACATGATAAAATGAAGGAACTGATTAATATTGTCACTGCTTCCGGTAGCGTTCCGCAAAAAAAATTTAGAAGTACGTTAGCTGACTATAAACAAACTAACAACAAAGGCAATCAGAAGCTGATGCTTGTAATATTATGGTGTTTTAATTAATTAATTAATTAATTTAATTTTCTTTTGCAAGTCTATAAATGGCCCACAAGTAGTCTTTTTTACTATGAAAATCTGAAAAAAATCTTTATAATGCACGTACTTGTCACTGCATGAAAATGTCATATTCCAAAAATCACGTAAATCGATCAAGTAGTTTTTTTATTTAAGAAAATCAAATATTATCAAACGTTTTATCGAAGATTTGCTACACGCCATCTTGTTTGAGAGATAACAGCACTAACGACTCCTGGCGGAAATAAGGTGGAGGTTTGGGTCAACAACGGCAGACCATCGACTATTTTTACTTTTTTTATTTTTAATAAATTAACTTATTTAATAAATAAATAAATTAACTTCTTTTAATAAAGATACTGTGGAAAACACTAGTTTTTTTTTTCATTTGTTCGTCTGACAACAGACTTTAATTCCAAAAATGTTTCATTATGTTAATTTATTATTTTTCTTTTTGTATTATAAAAAGGTGTTTTCGACATTTAAAAAAAAACTTAAACTAGTCGATGGTTCAATGCTCGCTTAATAAAATCTATTAAAATAAAAACAACGTTTTAGACAACTCGTTATGTTAATTTCTCATTTTGTATTTGTTTTAATTCCAAAAATGTTTCTTTATGTTAATTTATTATTTTTCATTTGTATTATAAAAAAAGTGTTTCCGGCATTTAGGAAAAAAAAACCCTAAAAATAGTCGATGGTTTGTCGATGTTGACCCATAATTCTACCTTATTTCCGCCAGTGGTCGTTAGTGCCGTTATTTCTCAAACAAGATGGTGTGTGGCAAATCTTCGATAAAACGTCTGATAATATTTGATTTTCTTACATAAAAAAACTACTTGATCGATTTACGTGATTTTTGGAATATGACATTTTCATGCAGTGACAAGTACTTACATTAAAAAAAAAAAAATTCAGATTTTATAGCAAAAAGATTACTTGTGGACCATTTATAGAGTTGCACCAAATCAAAATAACACTTCAAACATCATAAACAAAAAAACTATCCAATGAATAATAAAACAGAGGATCGGTTTTGCCTTATCACCGCCACCGGTAGCACTCTGCAGAAAGTTAGGAAGTACGTTAGCTGACTATAAACATCATAACCACGGATGATTCTATTTATAAACGATGCTGCTAAGAACTGACGAATCAAATAAATTCACGTTCTACTACCAACCAATCAGAAACCAGAATTGCTTCATAAATATTAAACCTTTTCTGGAGCAATTTCACATATTCTTTTTCGTCTCGACACGGTAAGAATATTTTTTTTCTGTGGAACTGTCTACCACAAACAAGTCACCTCCCAGGACTTGTGTGTAACAGCGAACCATCTGAAACTGTTCTGAAACTCAAAATGGCTTACGCCCATATATGAAATATTGTTGTCATATTTGGGCTGCTGCGTCTGCTACTAGTCACTCGCTCCTAGACAATGTTCAAAAGAGAAACGCCAACTTAATAGGTCCTGAAATGTCATCTAAGCTTCAGCCTCTGTCCCATCGACGAAGTGTTGTAGCCCTCTCCCTGTTCTATAAGTATTTTTATGTTTCGCAGAGTTTTGCGACGAAGATTGATTTTTATTTACCATTTTTTTCCTGTGTGCGTTTTTAAGACAATTCATATTTATTTGGTTTAAGGATTTGGGAATAAAACTTTACATTTAACTTCCATCTTGATAATATTTTTTTTTTTAAATATAGTTTCGGTAATGGTGTTATAAAATTGACAAAGTTCTTTCAGTTTTGTTTATTCTTGCAGTTCCCTGACATTTTCCATTTTTTTATATCAGCATCAATTGTTATTACTTGTTCAATTGTAAAAATTCAATTGGGCTTTCTTATGAGATCAATTTTTTACACACATTTATTATATTGTATTTATGTTTATATTATATTGAATTTGTCACATTTTCGTTATGTTTTTCATATATTTTTTATGCCTTGCTTGTTTTACTATTTGTTAGTATTTGAAAAATGATTTTTACATGGATACTATCACATACTTTTTGTGTAAATGAATTTATTTGTCATATTTTAACTATCATTTCCTTTTGTAAGAATGAGAATTCCATTTAACTTGCAAATATAGTATTTACCATTCTTGACTACACATATTTTGATAAGTGAACTTTTTTCTTTTACATTTGTATTTGGCATGATGTCCTTCTTGCAGAGTTTGAATCTAAAATATGAAATTGTTCATATCAATTTTTAGTGTTCATTAGATTTGTGCAAATTATATTTGTTTTCAGCAATATGGTGGTTACTTTATTTTTATCGAATCTGTTGCAAAATATTTTAATATTTGCGATAAAATCAAAAGGTGATGGTAGGTTTAGCTTTATATCTTAAATACATTATTTTTTTGTTTTTCCAAACTCTTTAGTAGTTGAAATTAATCTTCTTTCACTTAACGTTTGTTTTTAGCCTCAAATACATTTAATCTAATAATAATGCAACTGTTCATATCAATGTTTATTACTTTTTTTCCATTAAAATTTGTGTTATTTACAAATTTTCTATTGGAAATATACTACAAGTAAGAATATACAAAAAAGTATCCACATAATGATGACGGAAAAAGAAACAAACCAGAAAATGAACGATTTACGTTTATGAGATATATTTGCCATGAAGTTTTTGAAATTCTTTTTCATGATTCCAATTTATTTTCAGGTTTTATGGCTCCGGTTTCTATGTATGTAGTTGTAGGAATCGGATAATCATGATAGAATATGAATGACTTATTTCCGACACTAACAGAATAATAAAGATCGTTTTAAGATTCTATTAATGTCATGCATCCATTTTAAGTTTTATGGCTCCGGTTTCTATGTACGTAGCTGTAGGAATCGGATAATCATGATAGAATATGAATGACTTATTTTTAGGATTTCGTTATCCCAGCATCATAAAGGACTTCTACTGACGTTGCTTCTTTATCTTTCTTGTCCCACATCCCTTTGCCAGTTTTTATGGCTCCGTATGCTTGATACGTAGCTGAATGAATTATGTCTGTTTTCTAGATACGGAATTGAATCGTCCAGTGGAGATAGTTGCATGCTCCATTGTGTCGGGTCATCTAATATTCATCCCTAGCAGAACTTTACAATTAGATATCAGGTGGTTCACACTCTCTACTTGTTGTTATTACTTACACAACTCATTTTCTTTAATTGTCACAAATATTTGGCCGGTTTCATGATGATATATTTCTACTGTCTCTTGTTTCAAGGTTTGTGATTACTGTGCGTCATGCGTTATTCTCCGGTTGTATAGTTCTGCAGTGTCATTTTCATGTTTTACTAAACATGATTTTTTCAGAACAATATTGTGAGTTCTCATAGAATTTTTTGAATAATTTATTTAGCCCAGCATCAATAAGGACACTAACTTCTTTGTATTTCTTGTCCCACATCCCTATGCCACGTTTAATGGCTCCGTTTTTACAATAATTTCAATTTTTAATTTAATAATTTAATTTAATAAATTTATATTGAATACTTATTTATTAAATTCTTTTACAATATTATTTTATACTATTAAATATAAAATACTTATTTATTAAATTATTTTACAATATTATTTTTATACTATTAAATATAAAATACTTATTTATTAAATTATTTTACACTATTATTTTATACTATTAAATATAAAATACTTATTTATTAAATTATTTTACAATATTATTTTTATACTATTAAATATTAAATACTTATTTATTAGATTATTTTAAAATAATATTTTTATACTATGAAATACTAGTACATTTGTTTCCTTAAAGGGCAAGAGGGCCTATTTTGTCTAGATTAAAGTTTTATTAATTTGTGATGGCCGATAAATACGTAACTGTATGAATTGAATAGTCATGGTGGATTTAATATAACATTTCCGTTTTTTCTGGTGTTTTGTTCCCAAGATTTGTTGCTACATTCGATACTCAGTTTTTTTGCAGATTTTGAGATATTTAACGCTTCATAGTCTCATGTCGTATAATAGTTCTCCCCCAACAGAAACTTACAGTTAGATATTACTTAGACACACATTTTCTTAAATTAGTCATCAAGCCTTGATCTTGGGCAGCAATTGTAATTCTCCCCTTGCTCGTAGTAGAGCGATCCTCTTTTTAGCAAGTCTATGGAGCTTATATAGTCTTGGGTGAATTAATCCACAAAATACTAGGTACGCTGTTTGGTAATCCATTGTTTCAGTTTTTGTGTAATTCTAGCGACTCTTTTGATCTATATTATGAGCAGATTTGTTTTCTAATTCTTCTCATTTGTAAAACAGTCTTGTGAAAAATGTTCGGTGAGTTTCGTGATGATATGTTTCTACTGTCTCTTGTTTCATGGTGTTTGAGAACTGTTTTAAGATTTGCGTTTTGAGATCTCATCAGATATTATCCTGTTGTATAGTTATGCAGTGTAATATCAATGTGTTACTAAACTTGATTTGTTTTTTTTTTCAGAAATATCGGGGGAACAGGATTACTTGCATATTATACAAAAATATTGTTTTCACTATTCCTTTGTGTGAGTCGTCATATGTCTCACTAACTTTGATTTTTCAGTGCAAGAATATCCACACACCTCACAAACATGTGGCTTTTCTTTTTTATTATTTAACTTAGTGTGAGTTTTCATATGCCTCACTAAATTTGATTTTTTAGAAAAAGAATATTCACACACTTCACAAGTATGTGGCTTTTCCCCAGTGTGAGTTCTAACATGCATCACTAACATTGATTTGTCAGGAAAAGAAAATCCACACACTTCACAAGAATGTGGCTTTTCCCCAGTGTGAATTTTCATATGTCTCAGTAGACTTGATTTATCAGAACAAGAATATTTACATAGTTCACAAGCATGTGGTTTCTCTCCGGTGTGAGTTCTCATATGTTTCACTAAATATGATTTTTCAGTACAAGAATAGTTACATAGTTCACAAAAATGTGGCTTTTCACCAGTGTGAGTTCTCATATGTGTCACTAAATTTGATTTTCTAGCAAATGAATATTCACACACTTTACAAGAATGTGGCCTTTCCCCAGTGTGAGTTTTCATATGTCTCACTAAATTTGATTTTTCAGAACAAGAATACTTACATAGTTCACAAGAATGTGGCTTTTCCTTAGTGTGAGTTCTCATATGTGTAATTAAATGTGATTTTTGGGAACATGAATATCCGCATATTATACAAGAATATGGCTTTTCCCCAGTGTGAGTTCTCATATGCTTCACCAAACTTGATTTTTCAGAACAGGAATATGCACACAGTTCACAAGAATGTGACTTTTGTCGACTTTGTACCTGCATAGTTTTGTTCTCCAACGATTCTGAAGCAAACTTCACTTAATTCCTAGAGAAGCATATAAATAGAATTCTTCATCATATGGAATTTTATCTTCGTTTTTCTTAGAGAAACTACATAATACAGGATTGTTGAATATGTAAAATATTGAACACTTATTTCCGTAACATAAAAATATGATATTCCAAACATGTGTCATAACCATTGTACAAATATTAGACAAAATTATCCAGTACAATAAATCTTCCTACAGATATCTAAATAAATTTATCTGGCTGTTGACTTAAACATAAGGCAAATATTGTCTGTAGAATAATGTTTAATAAAAATAATGGGCCATTCAACATCAGTAAATGTGTTCAATCAGGAAGATCTGTAAAGAAAAATAAATGAAATTCAATATGTTTAGTATCGTCTTTAACAGTACTGTATGTGGATGACTATATATATATATATATATATATATATATATATATATATATATATATATATATATATATATATATATAAGAGTGTAGCCATCAACAATTGTGTTTTTTTAAAGGTTTTCATATTTTTATGAAAACCTTTAAACAGACCCACAATTGTTGATGGCTACACTCTTTTAAATATACATCTTTTTCTCTCGTTGGAACTACACAATAATCACTTTAAATATATATATATATATATATATATATATATATATATATATATATATATATATATATATAAATTTCAGTTTTAAATTATTTATGCATTTTATTTTCTGTCCAATTTCAAATGAAAATGCCTCCCCTCATCAATAATAATTGTACTATTTAGAAAGTCATTCTTAACATAAGGAAGGTAGTCTTTGAAAACTAGTTTGTACTTTCACTAAACAATTTAATAAACAAAAGGGATATTTTATAGTTTAGACCAAAAAAATAGAAAAAATAAAACCAATATTTGTAATAACAAATATATATTGCAATAAATGTTACAAATGGCGAAAAACTCTATATAACTGGATAAGTTTTTTGTGTTTTATATTTACTTTGTAGCGTTCATTTACTTTAAAAAAGTTAATTATTTTGCAAACATTAGTGATGAAATCACGTCAGAAGAAAAGAATTTAGAATTTACTTTGGTGATAAACTACACTTAGTGAAATTATAAAGATTTACCAATATTTTTCAGCCCTCTTGCACTTTAAGGAAACAAATATATGGGGAAGAAAAATGGGAATCAAGTCGTATAACACCGGTTGAAAGAATACGATTTGATTGGATAGCGAAATATTGACGTCATTTTATAACGAAAATGTAATATTGAAATTGACAATGTTAGAAAAAAAATTTTTTGGTACTTCACGGAAAACATGGACTCTGTGTATATTTTTTGTTTAATGGATGCTACCTGAAAGCGCATGCACAAAAGGTTTTCATTGGTTTATGAATAAATAAAAACATGATCAGTAAAAAAAAAAGTTCTATGAGATATATATGAAGAAAGTGAAAAAAACTTTTTGCGCATTTCAGGGAGCAGCCATTCAAAGAAAACTGTTTACACAGGGTCCATGTTTCCCGTTAAATATTTATTTTACATACAAAAAACAATAATTTCAACAGTTAAATTCTATCAATATTTTATAGTAATGACGGGAGATCTAATTAACTTCTTTAATTAAAATAAAATAGGGTGCTAGTGCAGAGAATGATCCACATATTTCCAAGTTTAATTAAAGTTTTATGATATATATTTTTTATTCAATTGTAAGGTTGAAGTATAGAATAGGTACAAAACACTCTCCCCTCCCCGTGTTGAGAATGGCTTTTTAAATAATAATGTTATTATTTACGTCCGGGTCACTCTCTGCACTAGTACCTAAAATAGTTCACTATAAATAGGCGATCAAATTGCGTTACTTAAATATGACTAACTTTTTAAAATTCTTTAACAATATTATTTTATACTAATAATTATTAAATGCTTAGTAATTAAATTCATTTACGATAATTTCAATTGTTAAATTCTATCCATATTTTATCGTAATAACTGGAAAGCTAATTAACTTTTTTTAATTTTAAAATAAAAGTAAAATTGTTCACTATGAATAGGCGATCGAATTGTGTTACTTAAATGACTTTAATTCATCTAAAATTATTTTACATTAATTATTTTTATATTATTATTAAATACTTATTAAATTCTTTAACAATAATTTCAATTTTTAATTTCTATCTTAACTTAAACATTTTTTAATTATTTAACAATATTATTTTTATACTATTAAATATTTAATACTTATTTATTAAATTATTTTACAATATTATTTTATACAATAAAATATTAACTACTTATTTATTAAATTATTTTACAATATTATTTTTATACTATTAAATACTTATTTATTAAATTATTTTACAATATTATTTTTATACTATTAAATATTAAATACTTATTTATTAAATTATTTTACAATATTATTTGTATACTATTAAATATAAAATACTTATTTATTAAATTATTTACCAATATTGTTTTTATACTATTAAATATAAAATACTTATTTATTAAATTATTTTACAACATTATTTTCATACGATTAAATATTAAATACTTATTTATTAAATTATTTTACAATATTATTTTAAACTATTTAATATTAAATACTTATTTATTAAATTATTTTACAATATTATTTTCATACTATTAAATATAAAATACTTATTATTAAATTTACTTTATTTTACAATATTATTTTAATACTATTAAATATTTAATATTTATTAAATTATTTTACAATATTATTTTATACTATTAAATATTAAATACTTATTTATTAAATTCTTTAACAATAATTTCAATTTTTAATTTCTATCTTAACTTAAACATTTTTTAATTATTTAACAATATTATTTTTATACTATTAAATATTAAATACTTATTTATTAAATTATTTTACAATATTATTTTATACAATAAAATATTAACTACTTATTTATTAAATTATTTTACAATATTATTTTTATACTATTAAATACTTATTTATTAAATTATTTTACAATATTATTTTTATACTATTAAATATTAAATACTTATTTATTAAATTATTTTACAATATTATTTGTATACTATTAAATATAAAATACTTATTTATTAAATTATTTACCAATATTGTTTTTATACTATTAAATATAAAATACTTATTTATTAAATTATTTTACAACATTATTTTTATACGATTAAATATTAAATACTTATTTATTAAATTATTTTACAATATTATTTTCATACTATTAAATATAAAATACTTATTATTAAATTTATTTTATTTTACAATATTATTTTAATACTATTAAATATTAAATATTTATTAAATTATTTTACAATATTATTTTATACTATTAAATATTAAATACTTATTTATTAAATTGTTTTACAATCATTCCAATTTTTAAATTCTATCAATATTTTATAGTAATGACGTCAATATTTCACTATCCAAGCAAATGGCATTCTTTCAACCGGTGTAATACGACTTATGTCCCATTTTTCGTCCTCCTACATTTGTTTCCTTAAAGTGTAAGAGGGCCTATTTTGTCTACATTTAATTTTTATTAATTTGTGATGACCGATAAATGGGTATTTATTTGAAACAAAGTGTATAAAAAAGAAAGTGATAACCATTCTAAATTTTAAAATATTGGATTAAACATTAAAAATGAAACGAATTTTTTAGCAACATAATAGGTAAGTGTATAGAAAAAATTTTTTTTTTTTAATGTCAAAACAATCAAATATCAAAAAGCAGTTTTTGTGCTTCATTGTCTAACAATTAAACCAACTTCGAATTAAATTATTGTGTATATGGTAATTATTATTATTTTCTCATATGTTATAAGTTTTACTTAAATAAACGCATTTCATAAAAAATTACAAATTTTATTTGTCAGATTGAAATATATATTTTAGGAGATTTTACTTTTTTTATTCACGTCAGTCATAAAGTATGGCGAAATTGATTTTTTTTTTTTGGGGGGGGGGAGATTGCAATAAAAATAAATGGTTTTAATGTTTCAGTTTATTGGAAAACTGGTTATCCTGACGCTCCGCACTCCTTTGTTTACCTCGGAAGTGACGTAACACAAATCTTATAATACGGATGGCTACAATTGTAAAAATAATTTGTTTTATTTTTCTTTCATTTTGAGCCCCTTTTTTCTCCCGTTTGTTACCTTATTCATTATCACAGAGGTTAAAAATCAGGTTAGAAAAAAGAGAGTCGCGGTAAAAATCAGGTTAGAAAAAAGAGAGTCGCGTTAAAAATCAGGTTAGAAAGTCGCGTTAGAAATCAGAAATCTCGTTCCAAAAATCTCATTTTGAAAAAAAAGTTCTTGTATTTTATTTATTGTAAACTTGTTCATTAGTTTATTGTAGAAAAAAATTAAAATTCTCCGCTTAAAACAAACAAATTCTCAATTTTCACGATTTTTTTTTTTTTTTTTTTGCCAAATATGAAGAATTACTCCACCATCGAAAATTCCTTTAAAATTACCACTCTTTTTTTTTTGGGGGGGGGGGCTTCCTATCCATCATCGGAAAATCCTTTAAAATTACCACTAACGTTTAAAATTCCAGGATACGAGTAGTTTCCAAGATATGAAGAAATGCGTTCACTTTATGAAAACAAAAACAAACGGGAGAAAAAAGGAGCTCAAAATGAAAGAAAAATAAAACAAATTATTTTTACAATTGTAGCCATCCGTATTATAAGATTTGTGTGACGTCACTTCCAATGTAAATGAAGCCAAAATTGTAGGAAAAGTTATTGGATGTGATTTTTTTTTTCGTGTACAAAGAAAGAAAAATATAATAACTTACCTTTCATTCCTGAAATACAACACGTAAAAAAAACAAAAACTAAAAAAAAACGGGATGGATTCGTTTTTCTTTTGTTTTCAAAACAGAACATTTCTTTTGTTTGTTTTGTTTTGTTTAGTAAATTGATACAACTTTGGTTTTTTGTGTCCATTTCATTAAGAAATAAAATATATGAAAATATAAAAGAATCAAAATTAAAAGATGAAAAACAGGATTCAAACGTGAAATTATTTAAAGAAGGAAAAAAAAAAAACAACTGCTAAAAACAATGAATTTAGGTCATTGCAAAACGGCGCAATTATTATTTTGTTCCTCGTGTAAAAATGTCCGTTCATTAGTTAAATGTATTGAATTGTTTTCCTATCAAGTTTAGATTATATTGTTGGGAATTCTTTAATGAAATTATCTTTTGTGTGTCCAATTAATTAACAAGAGTAAATTTCTGATGAGTCTCTTTGTAATTGTGGGTGAAAAGAGAACTGTCGCTTATAAGGTGAGCTTAGTAGGTCACCTCGACATATCCTTGTGATGTTTGTACTTTGTTTGCCATTTGCCTCACGCATCTTTTTGGATTTCGTCTGATTTTTCCCCAATAAATTGCCGAATTGTTTTCCTATCAAGTTTAGATAATATTTGTTAATACTTAAGAGTTGTTGACATTTCGGTGCTATTGCACTTATTGATCCGCGCTATTTTTTAAATAGTATTTTCAAGTTTAATTAAAGTTTTACGATATCTGTTTTTATTAAATTGTTTGGTGAAGGTACAGAATAGGTACTTAAAACCTTCCCGTCCCCATGATGAGAATGGATTTCTAAATAATAAATGTTATTATTTCAGCACGGATCAATAAGTGCATGAGTACCAATATTTCTTTTATAAATTGATATTTTGTATATACTATTCTTGGTAATTATAGCGATAACGCTACAACAGAACATCGACCACTCTAATGAAACCCGTCGCAAGTTTACCGTTTGCATGGTATTGACCCTGACCCCAGGGACTATTTTCCGCCATTTTACAGCTTCCTTTTATGCTACGCGCGAGCGCAGGGTAACATAAACGACTGCTACTGAATGAGCCTTCATGTAGAAAACTGCCCTTTTACATGGCATACGAATATTGTGTGGAACATTTAAAATTATATGAAGCAGAAGTAAAACACCAGATGTATCAGAATTTTGGGGGAATTTTTGACACCCCCGTTGCGGACCAGGATATGAAATAGTTTAACTCGCTACAAGAAATAATAACAAAACAAATTGAATGGAGGAAACAAAGAACTCAAATGCTGGAATAAAATAAACATGTCGTTTATTTTCTGTTGAGAAATGAAAGTCTTGGGTGTACACGTGTTCATTCAGCCGTTGACGACTACGCGCGTGGAGGAAACGGGGAATGCAATAGAGAAAAGGGGAGATAGAGTGACGTTAGAGCATGCGGTCGGTTCGTCGACTAAGCAGCTCGAACGCTGGTCCGGAAGAAAAAAAGGGAAGTATATGCGTGCGTGTGTGTGTGCGTACATGCATGCGTACATGTGGGTGTGTATATGTCAGGGAAAACATGTCTAACAATACTCCCCCACCTGGGTAGAAAAAAAAATATATATATATATATATATATATATATATATATATATATATATATATATATATATATATATATATCTATACAAGAGAAACGTATTTCGTTTTTGTTTTTATGTATATATATATATATCTATATTTTTTTTAATAAGTTATATATTGTTTGAAATGTTTTGGCCAATGAACTTTCGACCAGTTTTTGTTGTTGTTTGTGGTGTGTTGTTTTTTGTAATTTCTTTGTCCGTTTCTGAGTGTGTATATTCTTGTATTGGAGTTGGAGAAATGTGTAATTGTTCGTCTATGAATGCAGGTTTAAGTCTGTCTATTGCTATAGTGCCTTCTTTCTCTTTTTAAAATAGTAAAATACTTTTTACTCCTGTCGACAACTAAATAAGTTCCGGAATAATTTGGACATAGTTGTTTTTTTACTGCGTCGTTCCTGATAAAAACGTATTTACATGTGTAAATATCGCTTGGAATGAAAATGTTCGTGTCTGAGTTTTGGTTGGAGTAAATTTTAATTGTGACATTTTGTGTTTTAAGTCCATCACAAAAGTTGTCGTTGGGGAAATGTCTGTATTGTTTTCGCAAAATTGTCCTGGGAAAATCAATGTTGATCCGAAAACTAATTCTGCAGGTGTGCTCTGCAAATCTTCCTTCAGATTGTTGCGAATTGCTAAGAGAATGAGTGGCAAATTGTCTGACCCGTCCGATTTGTTTTCGTTCATAGCCAAAGATGCTTTTAATTGTCTATGGAATCGTTCCACCATACCGTTTGCGCAAGGATGATAGGCAGTAGTCTTAATGTGCTTTGTTCCCAACAAATGGTTGAATTCAGTGAAAAGTGTTGATTAGAACTGTGAGCCCCTGTCCGTTGCGATTACAGAAGGCACTCCGAAAATTGCTATCCAATCTTGTAAAATCGCTCTGGCTATTGTTGCGGCTGATATGTCTTTCGCTGGTATTGCTGTCGGCAATCTACTGAATCTATCGACTATAGTAAGGATGTGGGTATGTCCTTTTAAAGTGGGCATGGGTCCAACCAAGTCGATATGCACATGAGTAAACCTAGCGTCTGGTACACTCAAAGTTCCTGAAGGTGATTTTGTGTGCATGTAAACTTTGTTTTTTTTTTTGCAAGGAATGTAAGTTTTGGTCCAACTACGGATGTCCGTATTCATATTTGGCCAAACAAAACGTTCCGCTATTAATTTCACGGTGGCACGTTTTTCTGGGTGGAACAAATTGTGGAGGTATTGGAAAACTTGTCGTCTGAGGCTAGGTGAAATATAAGAGCGAGGATGTTTTTGTGAAACATCGCAATAGAAATTTGTTGTTCCGAATGGTATCGGCATTTCTTTCAGCTTCAGTGAAGTTTTGTCCATTATAGCTGGGAGCGTGGTATCGGTTAATTGCTCTTGTGCTATTAATTCCATACTTAGTGAAGTGGAATTTACAGAAGAAATTGTTGCGCGAGATAAAGCGTCAGCTACAACGTTTTCTTGTCCTTTTACGTACCGTATATCGATAGAATATTGGGCTATAAAGTTCAGGTGTCGAATTTCTCGTGGACCATATTTGTCGACATGTGTGTGTAGAGCAAATGTTAGAGGTTTATGATCCGTATAAAGCGAAAATTTTCTGCCTTCGAGGAGATGTTTAAAGTGCTTAATTGCAAGATAAATTGCAAGTAACTCTCTCGAGAATGTGCTATATTTAGTCTGCGCTTTGTTTAACTTGGCAGAGAAGAATAAAATAGGGTCATTTTTGTCAGAAATTTGGTGAATGACAGCTCCTACTGCTATTTCCGATGCGTCCGTCGTAAGTGTGAGTTCCGTTGTATCGCTATCTTCGATATAAGTGAGTTTGGTGAAGTTTGCGAAAGCAGTTTCCGATTGCTCGAAGGCCTGTAGTGCAGGTCCTTCCAAAACTAACTGTTGGTTTTTGGTTCGGTTTTTTAATAAATCCGTTAAAGGTGCGAGTAATGTGGAACAGTAAGGCAGAAAACGTCGGTAATAGTTAATTATGCCTACAAAACGGCGTACTTGTTTGACAGATGTCGGTAGAGGGAAATTCGGAATAGCACTTACTTTTTCAGGCAAAGGGGAGATTCCGTCCTTGTCAATTAAATGGTCAAGATATTGAACTTCCTGGTGGCCAAAAACATATTTATCGGTGTTTAGTTCAAGACCGAAATGTGACAGTCTTTTAGAAGTTTGTTCCAGGTGTAGCCGGTGTTCTTCGAGGTTTCTGCTGGCGATTAAAACGTCGTCCACATAAGCGAATATGAACGGCAGACCGCTGAAAACTTCGTCAATCAAACGCTGGAAAGTTTGACAGGCGTTTCTCAGATCGAAAGGCATCCTTAGGAACTCGTAAAGGCCAAATGGTGTGGTCAGTGCGGTTTTATGAATGTCTTCTTCCGTGACTGGAATTTGAAAATATGCCTTAACAAGGTCCAGTTTGGAGAAACTTGTGGCGCCTTGGAGTCCATTGGCGAAGTCATGGATATGGGGAATAGGATATCTATCTGGAACAGTTTTCGCGTTTAAGCGTCTAAAATCTCCCCACGGTCGCCATGTGGTGTTGTCAGCATTCTGTACCATGTGGAGTGGTGATGACCAAGCACTTTTCGAGGGCCGTATTTTCTCATGTGAAGTAGGTTTTGAAACTCAGATTTTGCCAATTTGTATTTATCTTGTTTCCAGCGTCTGGGGGTTGAATAGACGGGCGGTCCTGTTGTCTTAGTATAGTGCTTAGCGCTGTGTTTGATGGGGTCCGTGTTTTTAAACGGCTGGGAAAGTTAAGGAAATTTTTGGAGTAACCGGCGGACGTGTAAATCTTCGGCTAAGGCAGTGCTGATTCCGGTGGTTAAAAATTTCGAGGTAGTTCCTATCACTGAAATCTTCGTTTCGTTGTCTGTCACTGTGTGATGATGAGTCATGTCGATAGACAGGTTGAAATGGGCTAAAAAGTTTGCCCCCAAAATTGGAGTGGTCACGCTGGCTATGGTGAAATTCCATAAACAATTCCTCCGCATTCCAAGGTTTAAATTTAAAGTTTTTTCGCCAAAAGTGGGTATTTTTGTACTGTTGGCGGCTTGTAGGTTGAAAAATTGTTGCCTATTAAAAAGTTATATCCGTTAATTTTGTCTCGGATATAAAATAGACGACCTTTTTGTGTGCTCCAGCTTCACTCGTCGTCGTTACTGGCTGGAAGGTTCGTTTCCCTGTGCCAGTTTTTTGAACGCGCAGGTTGTAGTGCATCTCACGTCGACGCCGAATCTCTTGTGGTAGAAACAAACACCTTGTCATTGTTGTTTCTTGCGTCGGCTAGCTGCTTCAAAAGCTTTTTAACCGCTGACTTTAATTCTGTTAATTCCTCGTCTCGGTTTTGGTCAGGTTGCCGAATGTTTAATGCTATGGTTTCGTTGTAAGGGTCCGTCTGTTGAAGTTCCATTTTGTTTTTTTTTGTGTTGAAATTTTTATATTTCAATTTCGTGTGCGCGGTTTGAAATTGTTCCTCCTCGTGGTCGACAAGTTTGCTTGTTTGTTAGAGAAATATTATTTTTCTTGTGTGGAAGGGTTTAGCTTACACCGCGTGTTTCGTTCATTCTCATTAATTTCATTTTAAATAAAGGGGTCACCATTTCATGTTGCGGACCAGGATATAAATACTCTAACTCGCTACAAGAAAAAATAATGAAACGAATTGAATGAAGGAAAAAAAGAACTCAAATGCTGGAATAAAATAAAGATGTCGTTGTTTTCTGTTGAGAAATGAAAGTCTTGGGTGTACACATGTTCATTCAGCGGTTGACGACTACGCGCGTGGAAGGAAAGGGGAATGCAATAGAGAAACTTGAAGTGGCAAGCCGGCCTGTAGAAAGAAAGGGTTAAGCTCAGTAGAGCGTCGCGCACATGTCTGTTTTGATGGACCAAAGCCGAAGGGGAGATAGAGTGAGAACGTCAATCCAGTTCATGGAGAGAGAAAACGTATAAAATGTACGTGCGCTTACCCCACATTACAGTAGCAGGGAAAGTGACGTAAGAGCGCGCGGTCAGTTCGTCGACTCAACAGGTCGAACGCTGGTCTGGAACAAAAAGGGAAGTTGACAGGGTTTGTTGACTTTTAAACTGGGGTCAGTGTTCTGACTGCGCATGTCTGGCTTCCACTTTAAAGGAAATGACGTCACAAATCGGGTGTGTGTGCACGTTAGAGTGTGTGTGTATGCGCATGAACGTGAGTGTGTGTATGAGGATGTGTATATGCGTGTGTGTGTGCGCGTATGTGCGTGTGTACATGTGGGTGTGTATATGTGAAGAAAAACATGTTCAAACAGGCAATTGCTCTTGACATATCAAAGACCTTCGATAAGGGCCTACTTGACAAGATTTCCAGCAACGGTATATCTGAAAATGTTTTCTCAACTGTTAAATCATTTTTCTCTGATAGCTTCATAAGAGTAGTGGTTGATGGGCAGAAATCAGAAGCCCGCAGTATTCATGCTGGAGTCCCTCATGGGTTCATCCTGGGCCCAACTCCATTCCTGATCTACATCAATGATCTCCCAAAACACATACTTAAATCATTCCTTGACATCTATGCTGATGACACGGCCATCTATGTCAACACATCAGAGGCCGTAATGACAAAGTTCTCTGATTCTCTCCCCTCTGATCTTGAGCGCGTGGTACAATGAGGGAAGAGATAACTGGTTACTTTTAATGCATCTAAAACCAAGCTCCTGCCTTTACATCATCAAAGCTCTGATCCCATCTGGCATCAATTGAAATGAATGGGTTTCGTCATGGGGAGGCTTTACGTTTTGACAAGCTTCTGCGATTGATATTTACTCCTGATATGAAATGGAACATGTACACCAAGTCAATTGCCAAGTTCGCTGAAAAAATTGTGGGATCGTTCAACCGATCCCGTAGATATCTTACTGCTGATGCAATTCTCTATCAATATAAAAGCCAAATAACTCCAATCATGGAGTACTGCTGCCACATCTGGACAAGAGCTGCTAAAAACAGCCCATCCTGCTTTGACAGAGTAAAAATAGACTTCGTAACTTAGTAGGGGTGTCCTTTTTTCTTCCCTGCAACCTCTCCCCCAGAGTAGAGACGTTGCGAGCCTGTCTTTGTTTTATCGTTATTTCTATGACAAGCGCTCGTCTGAGCCCCAATCTCTGGCCCCCTCGCCAATCTTTCACGAAAAAACTCCGTCTAGCTGAAACCACTGTACATAATTTTCCCCACTCTTTATCTGTGCCTAAATCAAAACGTAGATTCCATGAACAAAGCTTCTTTCCTAGAAGTGCACGCCTATGGAACTCTCTTCCGTTTGCCTGTTTCACACCTGACTACAACTTGGATGTCTTCAAGTCCAACATACACAAATTCCTGATAAACCGTTCCTTAAGTAAGACACTTTATCAAATCTCCATTACTAACGATTACTACGATATTATCCCATTGATTACTGTACACGCAATAACCCTTATCCTCGAATGGCCTCTGGGCCTTGATAAGTGGTGACATCCATGTAAAAAAAAAACTAACGATTACTACGATATTACCCTATTGATTACTGTATACGCAATAATCCTTTTCCCTGAATGGCTTCCGGGTCTTGATAAGCGGCGACTACCATGTAAAAAAATTAATTAATTAATCCGTTTTTGAATCGTAAATGAGGGACACATTTTTCCGATTCCGATACCTCCAAAAGTTCCGTTTTTTTTTACAACCTTTTCGGTATAAAATTTCATATTTTTTGCAAGCTTTTATTTATTTTTTATATTCTATTTTATCCTTACAAAATGCTGCCACCTGTTATGTGCCGTTCGTAAAATAGGGACAATCTTTTAGATTCCAATACGTCCAAAAGTTCCGAGTTTTTAAAAAAAACTTTTCGGTATAAAATTTAAGATATTAGCTTTTATTTACGCTTACATATTTTTTCTAGTTTCTATTTTTACCCTCTCAAAATGCCGGCCCTGACATGGGCCGCTCGTAAAATAGGTACACATTTTTCTGATTCCGATAGATTCAAAAGTTCCAATTTTTTCAACCTTTTCGGTATAAAATTTTAAAGTTTTTGTTAGCTTTTATTTATTTTTCTATTTTCTCCCCCTCAAAATGCCGCCCCCTGACATGGGCTTTTCTTAAAATAGGGACACATTCTTCTGCTTTTGATACCTGAAAAGTTCTGATTTTTTACAACATTTTCAGTAAAAAAATCCGATTTTTGTTAGCTTTTATTTTTTTGTTCTATTGTCTATTTTTAACTTCTCAAAATGCCGCCCCTGACGTGTGTCGCTTATAAAATTGGGGGTCCTGGATATGACCTTAAACTTTATCCGATGGTGAGGGCCCCAGCTTGCAGGCCTTAGGGAGTGTGGAGCAACCCTTTAATTGCCATTGCTCCCAGGTCCACTCTGACCCGGAGTGGTAGCACCTGTAAGGGTCCCAACTATGGGTTAAATAGAATACGACTTAAAAAACAAGTATACTATATTAAAAAATCGTTCTTCAAAATCACCAGATTCGGCATTAAATAACCTGAAAACAAAACAACCAACCAACCAGCCAACTTATAAAATTGGGACACATTTTTCTGATTCCGATATCTCTACGAGTCCCAATGTTTTACGAGCTTTTCGCCATAAAATTTAAGATTTTTTGTTAGCTTTCATTTCTTTTTCTTTTTATCCTCTCAAAATGCTTCACTATGGAACGTGCCGCCCGCGGCGGACCGGCTCCACCGCCCCGCCGTTGCTATGCAACTGTGTTGACTACATAGTCCCTGATATGAATGGAGATCTCTAGACTTTATATTGAAAGTGAAAAACTCTAAGACAAAAGACCCCTACCGTACGGAAATCACAGCAAACAATGATTGGTTTCCAGTGAATGACAACTTTTGATATTGAACATAGAGAAATTTTAATAATTATTTCTATAGTGAATTTTTAAAAGTAATGTTCATTTATCTGTGAATTTTAATCTTGAATGAATAAATGAACACAAATACATTCGAAGAAATAATTTTATTTCCAATCTTTTAATTAATTAAAGTGAAAAAAACAGTTGAAAACCTAATTAAAAATTGGGAATGAAAAATATATAAAATGTTTGAAGCATTTAATGAGTCAGATGTTGTTAAAAACGTACAAGGGTTGAATGTGTTTTATCTCGTTAAGCCAACCCTGCTCGATAGGTTTTTGGAGCGAAGAGTCCATGAATAGGACTTTATTTAACTGTGATTGTTGGAGGCGTACAAAAGGAATTATAAGACATTACCAGGCGAAATGGTACCATTTCCTCAGCAAAACCTTGATTAGTAAATGGTTCGGGAAATACTATATACTGTTCGACATGTCCCTATAAAAAGGATTGGATAATTGTTGTAAGTTTTGGACGGAACCCAATCTTCTGATGCATAGTTGGAACTGAACTTTACCGTACGTTGATTAATTAAAGTAAAGAAACAATTGAAAATCTAATAAAAAAGAAATTGATTTTTTCCATCTTGAAATTATTGGTGTTGCTTGTCATATCCGTCCAGTTTTTGCATCTTGAAATTATTGGTGTTGGTTGTCATATCCGTCCAGTTTTTTGCATCTTGAAATTATTGGTGTTGCTTGTCATATGCGTCCAGTTTTTTGCATCTTGAAATTATTGGTGTTGCTTGTCATGTATGTCCGGTTTTTTGCATCTCGAAATTATTGGTGTTGGTTGTCATATGCGTCCAGTTTTTTGCATCTTGAAATTATTGGTGTTGCTTATCATATGCGTCCGGTTTTTTGCATCTCGAAATTATTGGTGTTGGTTGTCATATGCGTCCAGTTTTTTGCATCTCTAAATTATTGGTGTTGGTTGTCATATGCGTCCAGTGTTTTGCATCTTGAAATTATTGGTGTTGCTTGTCATATGCGTCCAGTTTTTTCCATCTTGAAATTATTGGTGTTGCTTGTCATATGCGTCCAGTTTTTTGCATCTCGAAATTATTGGTGTTGCTTGTCATATGCGTCCAGTTTTTTCCATCTTGAAATTATTGGTGTTACTTGTCATATGCGTCCAGTTTTTTGCATCTCGAAATTATTGGTGTTGCTTGTCATATGCGTCCAGTTTTTTGCATCTCGAAATTATTGGTGTTGCTTGTCATGTATGTCCGGTTTTTTGCATCTCGAAATTATTGGTGTTGGTTGTCATATGCGTCCAGTTTTTTGCATCTCGAAATTATTGGTGTTGCTTGTCATATACGTCCAGTTTTTTGCATCTCGTCATGTATGTTCAGTTTTATTGGTGTTGGTTTTTTTATAGAAATTATTAGTTTGCATACATGGCCAGTCTTCTGCAGTAGAAATTATTGGTGTTTTTTGCCGACTGTTTTGTTTTGGTTCGCAGCAGATATTATTTGTTTGACTGTCTTATTACATAATCTTATTAAAGGAGTGTATGTACGGATGAAGTGTATTCTTGTATGGACATATTTTAAGATTAACCTTTATTAAGAAAGTTGATTTTACTAAAAATATCTATAACTTAAAAAAAGATCGGTTTTTATATATTTTAACAAATTTCGGAAATGAAGGTTTTATGTGTTCCTCGTACATCATTGCAATGAACTTCTTTTCAGCATGATTTTGGGATATGTTAAACTAATATGTTGTTGGAATATGTTAAAGTAATATGTTTTTGTATATTCAAAAACATATTACTTTAACATATCCAAAAATCATATTAGGTTATCATATTCCAAAAGTATATTAGTTTAACATATTCCAAATACATATTAGTTTAACATATTCCAAAAACATATTTGTTTTACATATTCCAAAAACATCAGTTTTACATATTCCAAAAACATATTAGTTTAACATATTCCAAAAACATATTAGCTTAACATATTCCAAAAATGTTTTCGAATATGTTAAACCAATATGTTTTTGGATATGTTAAACTTATATGTTTTTAGGATATGTTAAACTAATATTTTAGGATATGTTGAATTATTATGTCTATAGGATATGTTAAACTAATATGTTTTTAGGATATGTTTAACCAATACGATTTTTGGATACGTTTAACTAATATGATTTTTGGATATGTTAAACTAATATGTTTTTGGATATGTTAAACTAATATGTTTTTGGATATGTTAAACTAATATGTTTTCTGGATATGTTCAACTAATATCTGCTGTTAAGCTAATATGTTAAACTAATATTTTATGGATAAGTTAAACTAATATGTTTTCGGATATGTTAAACTAATACATTTTTGGACATGTTAAACTTATATGGTTTTGAATATGTAAAATTAATGTTTTTTTTTCTGAAAAAATCTCCTTAGATAACAAAGAGTTTAAATTAGTTATTTCGTATGTAATTATTTCATTAAATTTAATGCTGAATCAATTTGTGGGAAAAGCTTTTATGTTATTTTTGTTTATTTATTCAGTTATCCATGGTGTTACTCTTAGTTGTTTTATTGTAGAGTGCATGAACTCTGCTTTGGGTCTTATTTCAATTATTTTGGGAAAAGTTTTCATTATTCTTTATGTCGTAAAATTATTTTTGATTTGATCGACTTGTAGAAGTGCAAGTCCTCATATGTCTCACTAAGGTTGAGTTTTTAGAAATAGAATATTCAAGATATACAAGACTATGTCTTTTCCCCACTGTGAGTTCTAATATATGTCATTAAATTTGATTTATTAGAACAAGAATAATCACATATTTTACAAGAATATGGCTTTTCACTTTTTTTAAATTTATTTTACTTCAGTAAGTATTAAGAGATCAAGGGGCTCCCTCCTGGAGCTAACACTTGATTCTGTTATGATTTAAATTTATATCCGAGGGCTCTTTTAAGAATAGATGCTGTTCCCTTTATGGCTGCTATTTGTATTTCGTTACAGCTTGGTCTTCCAGGGATTGCTTCTAAGTATTTCTGAAGATTCTTTTTTATTAACCCAGTTGCTCCTATCACAACCGGTATAATGTTTATTTCTTTCAGAGACCATGTCGTTTTTAGATCATTTTTTAGGTCCTGATATTTTGTTATTTTTTCCCGTTCAGCTCTGTTAAGGCCAAAATCATTTGGGACTATAACATCGATACCTACCACTGTGAGTTCTCATATGTCTCACTAAAGTTACCTTTTGAGTAAAAGAATAATCACATATTTTACAAGAATATGGCCTTTCTCCACTGTGAGTTCTCATATGTGTCACTAAATTTGATTTATCAGAACAAGAATAATCGCATATTTTACAGGAATATGGCTTTTCACCACTGTGAGTTCTCATATGTCTCACTAAATATGACTTTTGAGTAAAAGAATTATCACATATCTTACAAGAATATGGCTTTTCACCGCTGTGAGTTCTCATATGTCTCACTAAATGTGACTTTCGAGTAAAAGAATACTCACATATTTTACAAGAATATGGCCTTTCACCACTGTGAGTTCTCATATGTGTCACTAAATCTGATTTTTTAGTAAAAGAATACTCACATATTTTACAAGAATATGGCCTTTCACCACTGTGAGTTCTCATATGTGTCACTAAATCTGATTTTTTAGTAAAAGAATACTCACATATTTTACAAGAATATGGCCTTTCACCACTGTGAGTTCTCATATGTGTGACTAAATCTGATTTTTTAGTAAAAGAATACTCACATATTTTACAAGAATATGGCCTTTCACCACTGTGAGTTCTCATATGTGTCACTAAATCTGATTTTTTAGTAAAAGAATACTCACATATTTTACAAGAATATGGCCTTTCACCACTGTGAGTTCTCATATGTGTCACTAAATCTGATTTTTGAGAACAAGAATACTCACATATTTTACAAGAATATGGCCTTTCACCACTGTGAGTTCTCATATGTGTCACTAAATCTGATTTTTGAGAACAAGAATACTCACATATTTTACAAGAATATGGCCTTTCACCACTGTGAGTTCTCATATGTGTCACTAAATCTGATTTTTTAGTAAAAGAATACTCACATATTTTACAAGAATATGGCCTTTCACCACTGTGAGTTCTCATATGTGTCACTAAATCTGATTTTTGAGAACAAGAATACTCACATATTTTACAAGAATATGGCCTTTCACCACTGTGAGTTCTCATATGTGTCACTAAATCTGATTTTTGAGAACAAGAATACTCACATATTTTACAAGAATATGGCCTTTCACCACTGTGAGTTCTCATATGTGTCACTAAATCTGATTTTTGAGAACAAGAATACTCACATATTTTACAAGAATATGGCCTTTCACCACTGTGAGTTCTCATATGTGTCACTAAATCTGATTTTTGAGAACAAGAATACTCACATATTTTACAAGAATATGGCCTTTCACCACTGTGAGTTCTCATATGTGTCACTAAATCTGCTTTTTGAGAACAAGAATACTCACATATTTTACAAGAATATGGCCTTTCACCACTGTGAGTTCTCATATGTGTCACTAAATCTGATTTTTTAGTAAAAGAATACTCACATATTTTACAAGAATATGGCCTTTCACCACTGTGAGTTCTCATATGTGTCACTAAATCTGATTTTTGAGAACAAGAATACTCACATATTTTACAAGAATATGGCCTTTCACCACTGTGAGTTCTCATATGTGTCACTAAATCTGATTTTTTAGTAAAAGAATACTCACATATTTTACAAGAATATGGCCTTTCACCACTGTGAGTTCTCATATGTGTCACTAAATCTGATTTTTTAGTAAAAGAATACTCACATATTTTACAAGAATATGGCTTTTCACCGCTGTGAGTTCTCATATGTGTCACTAAATCTGATTTTTTAGTAAAAGAATACTCACATATTTTACAAGAATATGGCCTTTCACCACTGTGAGTTCTCATATGTGTCACTAAATCTGATTTTTTAGTAAAAGAATACTCACATATTTTACAAGAATATGGCCTTTCACCACTGTGAGTTCTCATATGTGTCACTAAATCTGATTTTTTAGTAAAAGAATACTCACATATTTTACAAGAATATGGCCTTTCACCACTGTGAGTTCTCATATGTGTCACTAAATCTGATTTTTTAGTAAAAGAATACTCACATATTTTACAAGAATATGGCCTTTCACCACTGTGAGTTCTCATATGTGTCACTAAATCTGATTTTTGAGAACAAGAATACTCACATATTTTACAAGAATATGTTTTCTCGCCAGTGTGAATTTTCATATGTGACTTTAAATCTGATTTTCCAGAACTAGAATAATCACACACTTCACATATATATGTCTTTTTCTCTGTGCGAGTTTTCATATGTGTCACTAAATTTGATTCATCAGAACAATTATATTCACATATTTCACGTGAATATGCGTCTTCTGCACTGTGAGTTATTATATGTATTACTAAATTTGTTTTATTTGAACAATTATATTCACATATTTCACACGAATATAAATTTTCTGCACTGTGAGTTCTAGTATGTGTTATTAAATCTGATTCATCCGAACAAGAATATTCACATATTTCACAAGAATATATCTTAGCACCAGTAAATGTTTATAAAAATAATGATCAGTTCAAATACAGCAAAATTGTTCAACCATGAATATCTGTAAATAAAAAATGAAATTCAATTTTTTAGTATTTGCATTCAGTTTGTTTTATCTTAAATGGTAAAATATTTCATTAACATCCAGACTCTTAATTGATTCATTCTTTTACGTTTTAATTATTTGCATAAAAATTGTCTCTGTTTACATGGTATTCGTTATGACATGTTAATACGTTTTACTTTGAATGAGAATTTCAAACTGAGATTTGATCATTCCTTTGACTGTCGCTATCATTTACATGAAACAAACTTTTGTGAACGTTTTCTACCCAAATAATGAAAGCCTGGTTTAATTCATACTTTGATTCATAGAGCCTTCAGGAGTTATTCACCTAGCAGACTTTACTCTGAAAAGAGATAGGATCAGGAAAATAGTCAGTAAAAATGGTTATCCAGAAGATCTCATTAAAAATGAAGATTTCAAATTATCAAAATTATTATGGTTTAAAATGTATTCTTTATTTCAAATTAATTTTTGGGAAAATTGTATGATTGAAAAACACATTGTTTGTATGATTATAACTTGTTTCCATTTTGCTTCCTTTAGATTTGCCGTCTTTCTTCCTCTTCATGTCAAATCACACTTTATTTCTTTTTGACGGATTGATTGTTGTTATTTCTTCTGACGAGTTAGGGGCATAATAGATTCACTGATTGATACAATAATTGAGTGATTTATTTTGCGATACGAAACAGATGCTGTCAAGAATTGTTGAGTGTCAACTGAATTAAAGGAATAAATTATAAGATGGTCACCATAATGAATTTTGGAATATATTTTTGTCATTAATTCACTATATTCCTATGTAATATATTAAGCTTCTTAAATAAGGTTTGGTATATATCATAAGAAAATATATGTCTACGGATTATATATATATATATATATATATGTATATAAATATATTTATATATATATGGAAATATTTTTTATTCACTTATATTTCTTTTTTATATATACAAATCCTTATTTAAGAAGCTAAATGTAATTACAAAGTATATAATGAAGTATATATTACAAATTCCATAATTTTTACCATTTTACAATTTATTACTTCAATTCAGTTGACATTTACAATTCTTAAAATATATGTTCTGTAGCACAAAATCATTCAGTTAATGATTATATCAATCAAGGAATCTATTTGCCTTGAACTCATCGGAAGAAATAGCACCTATCAATCTACCAAAATGGAAATAAAATACGTTTGGGCATGATCCAAATCCCAAAACTTGGAAGAGAAGACGCTAATTACCATATACTTTTACGTACTTTACGCCAGTTTTATATTATATACTTTATATACACACACATTATATATATATATATATATATATATATATATATATATATATATATATATTCAATAAAACTAGGTTGTTAGATCGTATTTTGTTTATTAAAATGTTAAACAAAAATGTTCCATACACGTCATGTTAATGTTTTTTGCAGATTTAATAAAAAAGTTAAATAACAATTTTTTATTAATAAAATCTATGATTTCATAAATTGAATTTTTCTCGGGTTAATATTTTTTAAATTTATTTGTATTAACAGCTCAGATTAATGCCGTATCACAAATAAATGTTTTTTCCAGGTACGTGCAAAAATGAATGAGCGATGGCCAAAATGTATTAACATTTTGACCCCCTTCGCTCATTTAAAAAAAAAACAATAAGTAAAATAGTACAGAATACAGACTGGTCTTTTTAAAAATAAATTACTTAATTAAATTATTGTCGTAATTTTTGTTTATTAAAATAAGATTAACGTACAGAATATTAAAAAATTGTCCCCGTCATGTTAAGAAAGATTTTTGTAGATTTTAGTTTTAATTGCAGGACAATAAAACTTTATATTATTTTAATTGGAATTCATTGAGAGAAGTATTATTTATTAATGCTTATTTAACTTTTATTTTTTATTTTTTTATTTATTTAACTTTTATTTATTGATTTTTATTTATTTAACATTTATTTATTAATTTTTATTTATTTAATTTTATTTATTTAACTGTTATTTATTAATTTTTATTTATTTAACTTTTATTTATTAATTTTTATTTATTAAACATTTATTTATTAATTTTTATTTATTAAACATTTATTTATTAATTTTTATTTGTTTAACTTTTATTAATTAATTTTTATTCATTTAACTTTTATTTATTACTTTTTATTTATTTAACTTTTATTTATTAATCTTTATTTATTTAACTTTTATTTATTAATTTCTATTTATTTTACTTTTATTTATTAATTTTTATTTATTTAATTTTATTGATTAATTTTTATTTATTTAACTTTTATTTATTAATTTTTATTTATTTAAATTTTATTTATTAATTGTATTTATGTAACTTTTGTTGTTTAATTTTTATTTATTTAACTTTTATTTAATAATTTTTATTTATTTAACTTTTATTTATTAATTTTTATTTATTTAACTTTTATATATAAATTTATATTTATTTAACTTTTATATATAAATTTATATTTATTTAACTTTTATTTATTAATTTTTATTTATTCAATTTTATTTATTAATTTTTATTTATTTAACTTTTATTTATTGATTTTTATTTATTTAACATTTATTTATTAATTTTTATTTATTTAATTTTATTTATTTAACTGTTATTTATTAATATTTTTTTATTTAACTTTTATTTATTAATTTTTATTTATTGAACTTTTATTTATTAATTTTTATTTATTTAATTTTATTTATTTAACTGTTATTTATTAATATTTATTTATTTAATTTTATTTATTTAACTGTTATTTATTAATATTTATTTATTTAACTTTTATTTATTAATTTTTATTTATTTAACTTTTATTTATTAATTTTTATTTATTTAACTTTTATTTATTAATTTTTTTATTAAACATTTATTTATTAATTTTTTTTATTAAACATTTATTTATTAATTTTTATTTATTAAACATTTATTTATTAATTTTTATTTGTTTAACTTTTATTAATTAATTTTTATTCATTTAACTTTTATTTATTAATTTTTATTTATTTAACTTTTATTTATTAATCTTTATTTATTTAACTGTTATTCATTAATCTTTATTTATTTAACTTTTATTTATTAATTTATATTTATTTAACTTTTATTTATTACTTTTTATTTATTTAATTTTATTTATTAATTTTTATTTATTAAACTTTTATTTATTAATTTTTATGTATTTAAATATTATTTATTAATTTTTATTTATTTAAATTTTATTTATTAATTTTTATTTATTTAATTTTATTTATTTAACTGTTATTTCTTAATATTTATTTATTTAACTTTTATTTATTAATTTTTATTTATTTAACTTTTATTTATTAATTTTTATTTATTTAACTTTTATTTATTAATTTTTTTTATTAAACATACATTTATTTATATTTATTTATTAAACATTTATTTATTAATTTTTATTTGTTTAACTTTTATTAATTAATTTTTATTCATTTAACTTTTATTTATTAATTTTTATTTATTTAACTTTTATTTATTAATCTTTATTTATTTAACTTCTTTTAATTAATCTTTATTTATTTAACTTTTATTTATTAATTTCTATTTATTTAACTTTTATTTATTACTTTTTATTTATTTAATTTTATTTATTAATTTTTATTTATTAAACTTTTATTTATTAATTTTTATGTATTTAAATATTATTTATTAATTTTTATTTATTTAAATTTTATTTATTAATTTTTATTTATTTAAATTTTTTTTATTAATTTTTTTTATGTAACTTTTATTTATTAATTTTTATTTATTTAAATTTTATTTATTAATTTTTATTTATTTTACTTTTATTTAGTAATTTTTATTAAACTTTTATATATAAATTAATATTTATTTATTTTTTATTTATTAATTTTTATTTATTCAATTTTATTTATTAATTTTTATTTATTTAACTTTTATTTATTAATTTTTATTTATTTAACTTTTATTTATTAATTTTTATTTATTTAACATTTATTTATTAATTTTCATTTATTTAACTTTTATATATTAATTTGTACTCATTTAACTTTTATTTATTAATTTTTATTTATTTAACTTTTATTTATTAATTTTTATTTCTCTGGCCTTCGTCTGAATTTCCTGACTGCATTCTCTGCAATTACTGCCTGCCGTAGTTGTTGTCCTACCAGGTTTAACCCAGGGCCCGTGGCGCAGTTGATAGAGACGTTAAATCTTTACGGTTCTAGGTGAGAATTGTCTGAAGATAGCGGTTTCAATCCTATGCAAATCCGGCCAGAGGCTTACTTGGCCAAAACGGGTTAGCCGACAACAACTACGGCAGACAGTAATTGCAGAGAATGCAGTCAGGAAATTCAGAGTTCCTATCCGTCGCGGTTACCACCTGACGAAGGCCAGAGGAATAGTTGGCTGAAACGTCGTAGAAAAACTAAGACGTCCGCAATAAATAAAAATAATAAATAAAAGTTAATTTTTATAGTAAAATCCATATTTTTGTATTTAGCAGAGAAGCAAACAAATAATTAAGAAAAAAAATACAAAACAAATATACAATAAATAATTGTTACCGTTGCGAATAAAATTTACTTTAGATAAAAAATTTAATTTACTGGTTCATTTTTTTTGCATTTTAAAGTAGTTTTAATGTTTTGTTTGCAGTTGTTTTTATTGCATAACGAAACATGTTTTTAGTAGGAACATCTATTTATTTATAAACTGTATATTTATTTTTAATTGCAGAAAATACAAGCTTTTTTTTAATAAAAAATCTACATTTTTATAAACTGTATATTTTATTTTTAATTGCAGAAAATACAAGCTTTTTTAAATAAAAAAATCTACATTTTTATAAACGTGATAATTTATTTTTAATTGCAGAAAAATACAAGTTTATTATAGTAAAATCTATATTTTATAAACTCTATGGACTGTTTTAATTGCAGAAAAATTGTATTGCCCCTTTTCCTTTAACGGACACAATCATATCATTTTAATGGGATATTCTCTGACAAACTCATCGCACTTGTGGCCTCTTGACGTACATACAGCCGGCAGGCGTGTTTAGCAACGAAATCCTGCCACTTAATTGCAGAGATCTCTAGATGCTGGACAGCCTTTCACTCTAATAATTTATTCCTTCAAGATGCCAGATTTTGGAATTTCTTCCAAAGTCTTTCTTCTTCATTTTTGGATATGTTCATAATTGCGACATGGCAATTAATTGATTTTACTTGAAATTCAATTTTTCTATTTCAGGTTTTTAATTGCTTTCTTAATATTAACCGTTATTTTAATTTACAAATTTAACAAATATTTTTTTCAATTTATATAATAGTAAAATTGAATTTAGGAAAACTCGTCCCGGGAAAACTCGTCTCGGGAAACTCGTCTCGGGAAAACTCGTCTCGGGAAAACTCGTCTCCGAAAAACTCGTCCCCTTTCGCTAGGTAGGAAAACTGGTCCCTTATTGAATAAATATAGATTGAAAACACATTTTATGATCGTCCTTGAAGGAGATATTGTTTTTTTTTTTTAAATAAACTATAGCCTCCCCCCTAATATTTTGTAAAAATATTTTTACTTGTTTAATGTTTTTTTTTTTTTTTTTTTTTTTAATAAAATCGATTTTCTAAGTGTCCGTTTTCTACCTAACTGGCTAAGTTCTTAGTGGTTTCACTTATTTTAAAGCGTTTATTATGTTCATAAACGAGACCGCATATTTTTTTATATTAATATAAAAAAGAATTTGCTTATATACTGTTGTTTATAAAAGGGTAAAATCGATTTTTCTACCTCGCCGACTATGTTGTTTATTAAATTTATTTGGAATCGTTTATTTGTTAAAGAAAAAAAAACACAGAAAACAAACAAAAAACATGTCGAGTGTTACGTGCGAACGAGAAATAATGTCCGGTATATAACATCTTAGGGGTCTTGATAATCGCTAAAAAATAGAAATTAAAGAAATTACTTAAAAAGAAAATAATAAATTTTAATATTGTTTTAAATATAATTTAGAGAGAGAGAGAGAGAGAGAGAGAGAGAGAGAGAGAGAGAGAGTGGGGGGGGGTAAAAACTATATCTCCCTCCGAAAAAAACAACAAAAAATGAAATTAAAAAGATTTTGATAAACGATAGCGGAGTTTTCAATAAAATTGATTAATAAATTTATTTAGTGATTACTTTTTCTCTTAATGATTGATTTTAGAATTTTGAAGTAAAAATTTAAAAAATTAAACATTAGTTAACGAGAGATTGTTAGCACATGGCATCTCTCGCGCCAAAAAAATATTTCGTTTTTGATTTATTAGTTAATTTTTGCAAAATTTGACAGGACGACAATAAATGTTGATAATTGATAAAATTATAATTTTAAATAACGCATGAGTGCATGTGGTATGAGAGAAACCAAATAATAATAACAAAAAAAACTATCAGAATTAAAAAAAACAAAACAAAAATGTAACGAAAAATCGAATCGCTCCCTGTTTTTTTAATTTTTTGGTTTTGTTTTTTATTATTGTTTTTATGACTCCAAAAAACATCGTTAAAATAAGAACAACAAAAAAATGTGTAATTAACTTTGTATGAAGATAATAAACGCTTTAAAAAAAAGTTAAACCATTAAGAACTTAGCCAGTTAGGTTGAAAACGGACACTTAGAAAATCGATTTTATTTTTAAAAACAAAAATATTAAACAAGTAAAAATATTTTTTAAAAATATTAGGGGGGGACTATAGTCTATTTTAAAAAAACAATATCTCCTTCAAGAACGATCATAAAATGTGTTTTCAATCGATATTTATTCAATAAGGGACCAGTTTTCCTACCTAGCGAAAGGGGACGAGTTTTCCGGAGACGAGTTTTCCCGGCAACCACGGTGGCACCTACCTATCGGGTCAATATCTTTCCGTATTTTGTTTATGTGACGAGTTTTAAGCCAGAAATGACACTGCAAAGACATCAGGTTCTTGTTGCTAAAGTTTTCTTTGTAACTCTGTAACTCGACACTACTTGTTTTTTTCGAACGGAATAAAACTTTAAAGTACATAAAAAATTAAAAAAATTAAAAATAAAAAAAAAATATCCTGATACGTAGAAAAGTTACATATCTTGCCTCTGGTAATGTTTATTTGTTATTTGTTTCAATTAAAAAAAATCGCTTGTTGGCTTCTCTGCTAAATACCATTTTTATGAACATTTCTTTTTTCAGCTTAAACATGTTTTAAATATGTTTTAAACACTCCATAAGGTATATTATCAGTGGCGGCTCGTGCATGGAGCTGTGGGACTGCAGCCCCAAGTTATTTCTACACAATATTAATGATAAAATTAAAAATAATACGTTTGTTTATTATTATTATTATTATTATTATTATTATTATTATTATTATTATTATTATTATTTTATTTTTTCTATGTGTACATTATAAAATCATTAACTTTAATGTCGGTGTCTCCAAATTCATATAATAACAATAATAAAACTTGCTTGGCGCTGTGAAATTCACAGTTACACTTTCTTAATGAAATTCTCTTGTACGTATGCGCGGATTAGACGCTTTAAACAGCCGATGAAAGCCGCTTGGAGAACTGTCGCTTGGCGCAGTTCCGTGTCGTGAAATTCGTTGTTTGCTTAGAGTGTGCGCCTGTATAGATATGATAACATTGTAATTGAAAAAAAAAGGAGGTTTACTTATATTTTTTAAAATTATTATAAAAATCTGCACATAACGTGTTCTTGTACATAAAATATTGTGCTATTTTTTTTTAATACGCACACTTTTAGCGTTGCGATTTAAGTCAGTAGCAGACGGAAATATATAATATGCAGAAACTGTTTATTTTTATTTATTAAAAGTATTCGGGAATTTAGCAGTGAAGCTAACACGCGGCCAAGAGTAAAAACCAAATATACAATAAATAAATTTTACCATAAAAATAAAGTTACTTTTCCATCTGCCTTTTTGTTTGTTTTTTTAAAGTAGTTTTAAATGCTATTTATTTTGCAACAACTAAACTTTACAAAAAACAACTGTTTACATTTTTTCCTAGAAGTAAAAAAGCGAAGAAACAGTTTATGTTGAAAATATATTTTAGTTAGAAAACTTTTTAGCGTGTATGTTTTAGATATAAAAAAATAGCATTTATTTGCCTCCGACAAGGACAATGCTAGAAGTTTTACACTTTGAAAAATGGATTTTTTACACAAGATTTTTTAATTAAAATGTGTTTGTAAGTAAAAAAAAACCCCACAGTTTTTTTATAATTATGCATTTTTAAACTTTACATTGAATTTGTTAGTAGATGGGTCAGATAATACGCATTAAAAAAAAGTAATTAGAAATCTTTCTGGACTGAGACAATTTTAATTTTTTGTTTTTTGGGGAAGAAAGCTACATTAAAATTCAATGTTTTATAATGCTTATATATGACATCCTATTTTCTTATAATAAATCTCCACTTTATGTCGATCTTTACCGGCATGGGAAGGTCAGTAAATAGCCAAGTTTGTTCTTTTTATATAAAAAGCAAGTTGTCAAAAGATTTGTAAATAAATTTTTGTATCTTTAGATATTTTTGTTTGTTTGCTCACTAATGTAAACTTTTTTATTTTACAAATACGTTTTGTTATAAATACATCTTTAAAAATAAATTTTGTAAATACAACTGTTATTAAATAAAACGCTACTTTCAAATAGTAAACTCCTAAATTAACCCTTGTAGGGAGGCAGATAAATTTCAAAGTTTTTCTTTTTTGTTTTTATAAAAAATAAGTTATTTTTAAAAATGTTTTTCGTTTGTTTGCAACCCCCCCCCCAAAAAAAACACAAAATAACGCAAACTTTTATTTAATCTGAAAAGGAATAAATATATATATATTATTTTTATTTTGTAAAATGTACATAATTTAAAAAAATCTTTTTAATAAAAAAGTTTTTGCGTATTATCCATTTCTGATTGATTATTTGTCTTTGTTATATATTTGAATATTTATGTGAATGTTTGTTTATTATTTGATTAAATATTTATTTATATATTCGAATTCTTTTACACAATATTAAAAAAATACGTAAATTTTTTTAAGCAGCACCCCCACTCACCACTGTATATTATTCCTAAATGAATTATATATATATATATATATATATATATATATATATATATATATATATATATATATATATATATGAAAGCACTATAAAAATTCTGAATATATTTATTGGGTATTTGACCCTCATCATACGGATTACAGGAACACAAATTTTCATTCAATGCAGTTTTTGTGTAATGTTGAATGGTCGGAATGTACATTTGATTTGTTGTTCACAACGTTGTGTTGTTGCAGTAGAATTACGTTAAACGATTGTTATCATCGATTACTATTCGTTTTACTGGCAGAAAAACTGTTTTTGTTGCAAAAAACAAAACAAAAAAAAACAATTGTTTATTAATAATAATTATTAAAACATTTTTTTTATATAGGATATTTAGGTTACATTCAATTTTTTGGTATCTGTTGTTTATTAAAGATGAAACTACAGAAGAGTGTGTGTTTTTTAAGCCCCGGCTTCCTATGCCAAGAAGAGTCGGTTTCTTAATAACGTAATTATTTTAGCATTTGTTCGTATTTGCTATAAGTACTAAACAGTTGTGATTTTATTTGAAAGAAGTAAAATGGTTGTTAATGTTTGTTCAATTCCGAATCAATTTATAAAACAAACTGATTTTATTTTTCCAATAAAATTTTTAAATAAAAACCAATATTCTTAATAGTAAATTGCTTTCTATAAATTCATGTACACAATTTTGGGCGACCGGTTTAAAATAGTAAACGTGTAAGTGGCATAAACAGTCGGCAGCCATTTTGAGTGGAAAATTACACATTTACCAATTAAATTTCTGGTACTAGTGCAGAGAATGATCCGGACGTAAATAATAACGTTATTATTTAAAAAAGCCATTCTTAACATGAGAAGGGTGTTTTGTACCTATTTTATACTTTTACCTTACAATTGAATAAAAAATACATCATAAAGCTTTAATTAAACTTGGAAATACGATTTAAATATAGCGCGAATCATTTTGGGCCACCGGTTTAAAATAGTAAAATTGTAAGTGGCATCCATTTTGAGTAGAAAACTACATATTCACCAATTTTCTTTACTGTTTAAATTTTTTAAGCAAGACTGTCATCCGGGAAGGAGGAAATCGAGATTTTTTTGGGATAATTTTTTTAAAAAAATCTTATTTTAAATGCATTAAATTTTTAAAGTTAGGAAATAAAATAAAACTACAATGATTTTATATGCATTAAATTGTTAAAGTTAGGAAATAAAATAAAATATCGAAAAAATAAAAACTTACCTTTACTTCTAAGCAATTCAATACGAAAAAATGTCATGAAAATTCTGGGATTTCTTTTTTGTTTCTGTTCAAAACTGTAAATTTGGTCGGTTTCTTGGGATTTGTTTAGTAAATTCATACAAGTTCGATTCCGTGTGTCCAACTCATTAAGAAAAATCTTTTAAAAATGTTTTAAATCAAAAACACGATTGAAACGTGGATAAAAAGACAAAAAGAACAAAGAAAGATTAAAATGAAAATAAAAAAATATGGGATTAAAAAAGATTAAAAGATAAAAAATATGAGATTAAAAAAGATTAAAAGATAAAAAATATGAGATTAAAAAAGATTAAAAGATAAAAAATATGAGATTAAAAAAGATTAAAAGATAAAAAAATATGAGATTAAAAAAGATTAAAAAATAAAAAAAAATGCTAAAAATTTACAATGAAAATTTGTCAATTCTTAAAAGTTCGTTAATTACGTGTGAGGAAACGTTTTCTTTTAAATTCAACGTATTGTCCATTCATGAAACTACAATAATCAAAGGTGAAAAACCGAATGAAACTAAGATATATTTGTTCTGCGTTAGTTATACCACCACCAAGAACAACACCAACAACAACAACACTGTCACGAAATTTGCTTTTGCACTGGAAGTCGGTACAACCGAAAGATGAGATAGGCAGGTACGATTATTTAATTTATGTAAAAAAAAAAATTGCACCAGTGAATAGGATTGCTGGATTTTAATAAATGTTTGTAGCTAAATTTTTCATAGGTTTTTTAAAGAGTAACATTCAGTTTCGCTTGAATTTGCCGTTTTGGAAAAAATTATAAGTGTGGACTTTCTTTTTGCCGGCACTGTATATGTGGGAGTACCTCATGAGTCTATCCTGGGACGTTTATTATTCATGATATTCATAATTGACCTTCCTGATAAAATTGTTTCTGAGATGGTTATATTTGCTGATGACACAACTCTCTATAACAGGCACGAGGGGAAATCAAATCAACACATATCTAAGGAAATGGCAGAAACACTAAGACCTTAAATCTGTAGTAGAATGGGGACAAAAATGAATGGTCACATTCAATACTGTACGACGAATAGCAATGGCTATTTACGTGAAAAGTACTTCCTTTACACTCCTTATCCTAACGTTTACAAGGAACATGAACTGGAAGAGATACATTGAGTGCATTGCCAAGGCTGCTGGGAAGAAGGTAGATTCTCTCTACCGTTCTAGAAAACTACTTATGCCTTAAAGTATCCAGCACCTCGAAAAAGCCACCATTCGCTCTTATATAGAGTACTATTGTCACGTTTGTGCTGGTGCATAAGCTACTTGACTCTTACTTCTGGACAGGGTTCAAAAGAGAGTAGCCAACCTAATAAGTCCTGAGCTGTCATCTAGGCCTCAGCCTCTGTCCCATCCACAAAAATGTTGCATCCTTCTACATGCTCTACAAGTACTTTACGGCTGAATTCTCTGACAACCTACAAACACTTGTCCCCCCTCGACGTGAAAACCCCGACAAACCCGACAAGCAGCTAAATCCCACCCCTTCACAGTAGAGATCACTAGGTATAAGAAAGCTTTCTACTCCAATACTTTCTTCCCCATAATTGTTACACTTTGGAACTCCCTTCCGGGATTCTGCTTTCCCAACTGTACTGACATGCAGAAGGTCAAGTGTAATGTGAATAGACATCTTGTTCCTCATCTCTCTTCAGAT
>NC_136527.1:179419260-179474260 GCF_053919585.1 Euprymna scolopes
AAACAAACATAATTCAACAAACCTTTATCTTTCAAATTAAATTATATGCCCCTCTTGGACTGTAGGAAGACAATTTGTTACGCGTAATTTTAATTAATTAGAAACGATAAAAAGATACGATTTTGAAATTGACAGTATTAGAAAACAATGTTTTTTTAATAAATGATTGTTTTAGAAATAAGTAAATACATGCAATAAAAAAGTACTTTTTTATTTAGTATAAAACAGTTTTTTTTAACCAACCAAAGATAATTATAACTGATATTGTTCTGATACATATTATTATACGCGGAAATATTAAATTTAATATAAAATATAATTTAAAATAAAATAGTTCACTATAAGTCAGCGATCGAATTGCTTCTACATTAATAATTTTTATTATTAAATACTTATTTACAATACTGTCAATTCTTAAATTCTATCTGAACTTTAAAAAATTCTAAAGCTAATTAACGTTTTTTTAAATTTAAAATAACAATAAAATAGTTCACTATAAATCAGAGATCGAATTGTTATTTAAATGACTAACTTTTAAAAATGTTTCTACATTAATTATTTTTATACTATTATTAAATGCTTATTAAATTCTTTTACAATAATTTCAATTCTTAAATTCTATCTTAACTTAATTTTTTTTTAAATTCTAAAAATACTATTAATTATTAAATACTTAGTTATTAAATTTTTTCCAATTCTTTTTCAACAATTTACATTTTTAAATGTTATCAATATTGCATAGTAATGACGTCATAATTTCTCTATCCAATCAAATTGCATTCTTTCAACCGGTGTCAAACAACTGCTGTTCCTTTTCTATCTTCCTAATTTCAATTTGCCTAAACTGCAAGAGGGTCAATTATATAAGATATAAATGTTAGCATAGCTAATAAAAGTTTATTTCATACATATCTAGCTCATTTGTTTGTGTTTTCAAGTGGTTTTTATTGCTCTTTATTTAATGTCACATTCAGTTTTTCCGAGCAGATTTGAAAAAAATAAATAAATAAAAATAAATTAAAATAAATAAATAAATAAATAAAAAAAAAAAAATAAATAAATAAATTTAAAAAATAAATAAATAAAAATAAATAAATAAGGGCATCTTCTTTATTAATCTACAATTCAGTTTCTCAAGCGGATTTGGGAAAATAAATGACTTTTTTTTCTCTTTTTTTTCTAATTTAAACTGGTAAAAACTCCAAAAATATGTACATGAATTTATAGAATGCAATTTGCTATTAAATGTTCCTTTTTTATTTCCGATTTTATTGGGAAAATAAGATTCGGTTTGTGTAAGATATGGATCCGAAACATAATTTAACAAACCTTTATCTTTCAAATTAAATTATGGTAATTTAGCAGAGAAATTAACAAATAACTACACTATATATATATATATATATATATATATATATATATATATATATATATATATATATATATATATATATATATATAGATATAAATGTTACCATAGCTAATAAAAGTTAATTTCATACATATCTGGCTCATTTGTTTCTGTTTTCAAGTAGTTTTACTCTTTATTTAATGTCAAAGTCAGTTTTTCCGAGTGAATTTGAAAAAAATAAATAAAAATAAATAAATAAAAATAAATAAAATAAATAGGGACATCTTCTTTATTTAATCTACAATTCAGTTTTTCAAGCGGATTTGGGAAAACAAATGACTTTTTTTTGAAGAAGCACGCGTCGTTTTGAATTTTAGTTTGGTATTTTTGTAACAATACCCAGCGTACTATAAACACACCAACCTCCATATGTTACGAACGGCTTTCGACGTTGAATGTTTATTCTTAAAGCCGTTCTTAACATGGCGAGTTTTGGGTGATTATTCTACGCTGAGCACTTCCGTAAAAAAAAACCTAAAAACATTCAAAACACCAGTAAACCTTGAATTCAAAACGAGGCTTAGCATCTTCCAAAGATGATTGCGACTTTTTTTTTTTTGTTAATTCGCTAGAAAAAACTGAATTTTTGAGATCAAATAAAGAGCAATAAAAACTGAAAACCAAACAGATATAAAATTTATTTTTATTAGATACGCTAACATTTAGTTCTTTTATATATTTTTTCGTATACTGGTTTGTTGGCTTCTTTGCGGAATATCCAAATTACAATTTAACTTTTTGATCCTTATACAAAACACGGACCGTGCTGAGATACTGACCGATAACATAAAAATGTTCTCTAGTTACATTTTACATTTAATAAACAAGAGACCATAAGAATTCAATTTCACCTGAACATCCTATCTAAAGTAAAAGGCAATTATAATCTGTAAAAAAAGTCTGATTAAATAGTTTCTAATTGTTATATTAAAAAAACAATCATAAAAGTTTATAAAATGATAAAAGTCTTTAGCAGAAGACAATAAATAAAAACAAAGGAAAAAAGGTTTAAAAAATCAAAAATATAACAAATAAATGTAACAAAAGGCAATAAAATTACTCTTCAATCTAGCGGGATGAGTATTGAACGTATTTTAAAGTGTTAAATTAAATCGAAACAAACAAGTACTGGTGAATTACAGTTAAGAACGAATGACCGACAAGTATAAATGTCTCTGTAGTTTGCTTGGTTTTCATGATTTAAGCGATTATCGAGACTTCCCAGTTGAATGTTTGAATGTCAGCCATCTTGTCGGTCTAACAAACTCGTCATTACTTGTGTTTTGAAATAGACGCTTTAATATATTTACAACCACATAAACTTATCCAGGTATGTAAACGATTAATTTATCTTGCCTTTGGTAATGTTTACTTTTCGTATATTTTAATTTTTGACCCATTTTTTTGTGGGTGTGCGAAGTTTTCTGTTCTAAATTCCCATATATATATATATATATATATATATATATATATATATATATATATATATATATATATATTTAAAGGAGATTAGAACAATAGTCTAAAGAGCTGAGTGTATTTTAATGTAACAGTGAAATTACTAGTTTAATTAAAATACAGGAAAGAGAAAGTGTTCGTTGTAATTTAGATATATAATAAGCTCGATAGATAAATGTCCTAGAGCTAATTCAATATTAAGTAATGTTATTGATAATTTAAAATTTAAAAATCAAATTATAATTAAATTAAAAATCTGTTTCATAAGAAGGAACAACAACAAAATCAATTATCTGTACGATCGTTTCGGAAAACAATGCTTTTTATTGTGGTATACATCAAGTTACGTACAATAATTACATATAGTTTTTTAATAAGCAAGGTCTCCTCGTCAGCAAATTTTGAAGGGTTTTTATTGAATTTAAGAGACACCATAAATAAACCTAGCATTAAAAGTAAGGCAGATGAATCTGAAAAAATTGAAATAAAAGGTCTGGATTTAAAATTTATAAGAAAATTAATATGGGTTAGAGATAGAAATAAATAGAGAAAAATATAGATTGGACTTTACATTATAAGTTTGCTTTAAAAATATATAGAGATATTTCCCTTTTAATTTTTGTTATGGCTGTTAATAGGTTCATGTAGATTTGGAGTTTTTGATACTGTGCAGCTATAAATAACATTTTTAATTTTACATGAGCCTTGTAGGGGGCATTTATTTTACCTGTTCATATTTGACTTTTAATTGAAATATTCTAGTGCTACCAAGATCTGCAGCCTAAGAAACAGATTTGAAACGGCTCCTCAGATTCATCAAAAGTGCAATTGACGTGAACATTTATTTATTTCAGTTAAAAGTCAAATATGAACAGGTAAAATTATAGAGTTACATTAAATATAGCGTAAATTTGCAGTTTTTGAAAAAAATACAAGTGCGGACTGTCTTTTTGCCGGCACTATATATATATATATACACGTGTCGACAATATATTTGATCGTCTAGTTATGAGTATGAATACGACATATAACAAAAAAGAATACAAATTATTTGAAGTTAACACATCATTTACGATTGAATAAACAAAACTTATCTAATGTTTGATTCTGATTTGACGAATCCTTTGAAAATCTGCAACAAAAGATTAGTAATATTTTGTAATTACAGCAATGTTTCAGCATTGTTAAGCTGATTTTTACTATCGACATTTTTCAACATTCTCCTATGTTCGCAGACATTATGGTCACTGGATCGTCCTTCCTCAACTGACTAACGACTGTCGAATCCTCTCTGACTACCAACTCTTGATTAATTTCTACATGTCTCTCAAACTATCTCGTTACGTACTGTCTCGCTGTATCACAACTCAGCAGTTCGGCTGGATAAGCCAGGATTGGAACTTTACTGCCTAGACGACAGTTTGCGCTTCCCACAGTAACGCTATTCGACTGCTGCTATGACTGCATGTGAATTAACAACGTTTAAACATTGTCCAAACGCCTAAGCTCTATTTATTTCTTAAGCTCTATTTATTTATACAAAGATTGGCATCGCTTAATACGTTAGTGGCATTTTTTATCACTCCCCAGTATGCTCAACCCAAGATAAGAAACGTTATAGTAATCCACATAAAGTATTGCTTCGCTGTATCACAGTTCATCAGTGCATGTAGACAAGCAACTGCCTCAGCGCTTCTATGACGGGCATGTGAATTAACAACGTTCAACCGTTGTCTAAACGCTTAAGCCTCATTTGTTTACACACATATTGTATCCGTCTTTTGATTGTGTGCAGAATTCCTTACAAAACTCTACTTTCGTGGGTGTTCACGTCGTGGGGGCACAAGTGCTTGCAGTTCGTCAGAACATTCACCATTAAAATACTTGTACAACAGGCAGAGGGATACAACGTTTCGTCGATGGAACAGAGGCTGAGGCTTAGACGCCAGGTCAGGGCCTATCAGATTTGCGACTCTCTTTTGAACCTTGTCAAGGAGCGAGAGACTAGTAGCCGATGCACCAGCCCAAATATGACAGCAATACTCCATACACGGGCGGATGGTTGCCTTATAGAGGTACAGGATACTTTCGGGTGTTAGTAGTTTTCTAGCACGGTAGAGAGAGCCCACCTTCCTCGCAGCGGCCCTGGCAATGTCCTCGATGTAATTGTTCCAACTCATGTTTCCTGTGAACGTTAGGCCAAGGAGTTTGAAAGACGTACTCTCAGATAAAGAGTCGTTGGCCATTGCTATAGGTGGTAGAGAAGGTTTCTTGTAATTATTGAATGGAACTAGTTTAGTCTTGGCGGCATTGAATGTGACCATTCATTTTTGTCCCCATTCCACTACAGATTGGAGGTCATCCTCTAGTGTTTCTGCCATTTCAGTATAAGTTTCGCTGTATCACAGCTCATCAATGCAACTAGACAAGCAATTAACTCGGCGCTTCTATAACGGGCATCTGAATTAACAACGTTCAAACTTTGTTTAAACATTTAAGCCCCATTTGTTTACACACAGATTGTATCTGTCTTTTGAGTGTGTACTGAACTTCTTTACAAAACTCTACTGTCGATGTTTGGTAAACAGACTTTTAAATTTTTATATAAGGGATTTGAATCTGTGAAACAAATTCGATTTAATATTTCACTGGTACAAATAATTGCTAAGGTATTAAAATAGAAAAAAAAATTACAATTCGCATGTCTTAGTCAAATTAAAGTGTCTTTTCATGCATGCGTAAATATACATTTAAACGTTAAAATCGTTTCAGTTTTAAACATTCTTTTTTTAATCCATTTCACGATATTTAGAATGATATTGACTAGAGTTGGAGCGTTAAATGTTTGCTTTCTATTCAAGCTGATGGCACCCGAGTCATGTTTTTGTTAACTTTTGTAATCACTACTATATATCGGGTACAATATATTAATCAGCAAAATATTGGTTCTATAATAACAAATATGAAATCTGCGTGAACTAAAATATCATATTTAAGCGTAGTTTACAGCCGAGACACGCCGCGTGGCATTACAATGTATTAGGTATAAAAATCACTAAAGAATTACAATGTATTAGGTATAAAAAGCACTATTAAAATTGTCTTTATAAAAATAATGAATATGAAGTTTGCATGAATTAAAATATATTTAAACGTATTTTACGACCGGGCAAGTTTGTATGATTAACAAAAAAAAAACAATTTGCTATTTAGAATTTTTATGACTTTTTTAAAAATGTTTTTAACTTGGCTTTTTTAAAAATAATTTTTCTTGAAAAATGTAGCTACAAACATTTATTAAAGTCCAGCAATCCTATTCACTGGTGCCATTTTTACATAAATTAAATAATCGGACCTGCCTATATCATCTTTCGGTTGTGCTGACTTCCAGTGCAAAAGCAAATTTTGTGACAGTGTTGTTGTTGTTGGTGGTGGTGTTGTTGTTCTTGGTGGTGGTATAACTAACGCAGAACAAATATATCTTAGTTGTATTCGGTTTTTCACCTTTGATTATTGTAGTTTTATGAATGGACAATTCGTTAAATTTAAAAGAAAACGTTTCCTCACACGTAATTAATGAATTTTTAGAATTGAAAAATATTCATTGTAAATTTTTAGCATTTTTTATCTTTTAATCTTTTTTAATCTCATATTTTTTATCTTTCAATCTTTTTTAATCTCATATTTTTTTATTTTTAATCTTTTTTAATCTCATATTTTTTATCTTTTAATCTTTTTTAATCTCATATTTTTTATCTTTTAATCTTTTTTATCTCATATTTTTTTATTTTCATTTTAATCTTTCTTTGTTCTTTTTGTCTTTTTATCCACGTTTCAATCGCGTTTTTGATTTAAAACATTTTAAAAAGATTTTTCTTAATGATTCGAACACACGGAATCGAACTTGTATGAATTTACTAAACAAATCCCAAGAAACCGACAAAATTTACAGTTTTGAACAGAAACAAAACAGAAATCCCAGAATTTTCATGGCATTTTTTCGTATTGAATTGCTTAGAAGTAAAGGTAAGTTTTTATTTTTTGATATTTTATTTTATTTCCTAACTTTAACAATTTAATGCATATAAAATCATTGTAGTTTTATTTTATTTCCTAACTTTAAAAATTTAATGCATTTAAAATAAGATTTCTTTTAAAAAATTATTCCAAAAAATCTCGATTTCCTCTTTCCCGGATGACAGTCTTGCTTAAAAATTTAAACAGTAAAGAAAATTGGTGAATATGTAGTTTTCTACTCAAAATGGATGCCACTTACACGTTTACTATTTTAAACCGGTGGCCCAAAATGATTCGCGCTATATTTAAATCGTATTTCCAAGTTTAATTAAAGCTTTATGATGTATTTTTTATTCAATTGTAAGGTTAAAGTATATAATATGTACAAAACACCCTCCCCATGTTAAGAATGGCTTTTTAAATAATAACGTTATTATTTACGTCCGGATCACTCTCTGCACTAGTACCAGAAATTTAATTGGTAAATGTGTAATTTTCCACTCAAAATGGCTGCCGACTGTTTACGCCACTTACACGTTTACTATTTGAAACCGGTCGCCCAAAATTGTGTACATGAATTTATAGGAAGCAATTTACTATTAAGAATATTATTTTTTATTTAAAAATTTTATTGGAAAAATAAATTCAGTTTGTTTTATAAATTGATTCGGAATTGAACAAACATTAACAATCATTTTACTTCTTTCAAATAAAATCACAACTAACTGTTTAGTACTTATAGCAAATACGAACCTGCTAAAATAATTACGTTACTAAGAAACCTGCTAAAATAATTACGTTACTAAGAAACCTGCTAAAATAATTACGTTACTAAGAAACCTGCTAAAATAATTACGTTACTAAGAAACCTGCTAAAATAATTACGTTACTAAGAAACCTGCTTAAATAATTACGTTACTAAGAAACCTGCTTAAATAATTACGTTACTAAGAAACCTGCTAAAATAATTACGTTACTAAGAAACCTGCTAAAAAATTACGTTATTAAGAAACCTGCTAAAATAATTACGTTCCAAATACGTTTACAAATGCTAAACTAATTACGTTATTAAGAAACCTACGCTTGGCATAGGAAGCCGGGGCTTAAACAAAAATATTCAGTAGTTTCATCTTTAATAAACAACAGATGCCAGACAATTGAATTTAACCTAAATATCCTATATAAAAATAAGCCAAGTCTGTAAAAAAAAAAAAATCCGATTCTACCTAAGTGTTCTAATAATTATTATTAATAAACAATTGTCTTTTTTTTTTTTTTTTTTTTTTTTTGCAACAAAACCAGTTTTTCTGCCAGTAAATCGAATAGTAATCGATGATAACAATCGTTTAACTCAATTTTACTGCAACAACACAACGTTGTGAACTACAAATCAAATGTACATTCCGACCATTCAACATTACGCAAAAACTGCATTGAATGAAAATTTGTGTTCCTGTAATCCGTATGATGAGGGTCAAATACCCAATAAATATATTCAGAATTTTTATAGTGCCTTCATATATATATATATATATATATATATATATATATATATATATATATATATATATATATATATAATTTAGGAATAATATACCTTATGGAGTGTTTAAAAAATATTTAAACGTTTAAGCTGAAAAAAAAATGTTCATAAAAATGGTATTTAGCAAAGAAGCCAACAAGCGATTTTTTTTTAAATTGAAACAAATAACAAATAAACATTACCAAAGGCAAGATAGGAAACTTTTCTACGTATCAGGATATTTTTTTTTAATTTTTAATTTTTTATATTTTTTATGTACTTTAAAAATTTTATTCCGTTCGAAAAAAAACAAGTAGTGTCGAGTTGCAGAGTTACGAAGAAAACTTTAGCAACAAGAACCTGGTGTCTTTGCAGTGTCATTTCTGGCTTAAAACTCGACAAATAAACAAAATACGGAAAGATATTGACCCGATAGGTATGTGCCACCGTGAGTGCCCGGAAAACTCGTCTCGGAAAAACTCGTCTCCGGAAAACTCGTCCCCTTTCGCTAGGTAGGAAAACTGGTCCCTTATTGAATAAATATCGATAGAAAACACATTTTATGACCGTTCTTGAAGGAGATATTGTTTTTTTAAAATAAACTATAGCCCCCCCCCCCTAATATTTTTTAAAAATATTTTTACTTGTTTAATATTTTTGTTTTTAAAAATAAAATCGATTTTCTAAGTGTCCGTTTTCAACATAACTGGCTAAGTTCTTGGTGGTTTAACTTCTTTTAAAGCGTTTATTATGTTCATACAAAGTTAATTACAAATTTTTTTTTGTTCTTATTTTAACGATGTTTTTTGGAGTCATAAAAACAACAATAAAAAAAACAAAGCCAAAAAATTAAAAAACAGGGAGCGATTCGATTTTTCGTTACTTTTTTGTTTTGTTTTTTTAATTCTGATAGTTTTTTTGTTGTTATGTTTTTGTTTTCTCTCATACCAAATGCACTCATGTGTTATTTAAAATTATAATTTTATCAATTATCAACATTTATTGTCGTCCTGTCAAATTTTGTAAAAATTAACTAATAAATCAAAAACAAAATTTTTTTGGCGCGAAAGATGCCATGTGCTAACAATCTCTCGTTAACTCATTTTCAATTTTTTTAAATTTTTACTTCAAAATTCTAAAATCAATCATTAAGAGAAAAAGTAATCACTAAATAAATTTATTAATCAATTTTATTGAAAACTCCGCTATCGTTTATCAAGAATCTTTTTAATTTCATTTTTTGTTGGTTGTTTTTCGGAGGGAGATAGTTTTTACCCCCTCTCTCTCTCTCTCTCTCTCTCTCTCTCTCTCTAAATTATATTTTAAAAAATATTTAAATTTATTATTTTCTTTTTAAGTAATTTCTTTAATTTTCTATTTTTTAGCGATTATCAAGACCCCTAAGATGTTATATACCGGACATTATTTCTCGTTCGCACGTAACACTCGACATGTTTCTTGTTTGTTTTCTGTGTTTTTTTTTTCTTACTTTAACAAATAAACGATTCCAAATAAATTTAATAAACAACATAGTGGGCGAGGTAGAAAAATCGATTTTACCCTTTTATAAACAACAGTATATAAGTAAATTCTTTTTATATTAATATAAAAAAAATATGCGGTCTCGTTTATGAACATAATAAACGCTTTAAAATAAGTGAAACCACTAAGAAATTAGCCAGTTAGGTAGAAAACGGACACTTAGAAAATCGATTTTATTTAAAAAAAACAAAAACAAAAAAAAAATTAAACAAGTAAAAATATTTTTTTTAAAATATTAGCGAGGGGGGGTAGCAGTGTCAGAAATTTCGTGAAAATAGTGAATAATTCCACCCCATCTTTCCAAGCTTATAACTCCTAGAAAAATGTAATTCAAGCCCTACTTTTTTTTTCAATTAAAGGAGCAAAGACCAAGGTTTTATTAAAAAAAAAAAAAACAATGTGTTTTTAAAAAAAAAAAAAAAAGGTTTTAAACTTCGGACTTTACAGGTAAATTTCAAAATGAGAGGCGTGAATTATTCGACCCCCTGTCTTTCCAAGCTTATAACTTCTCGAAAAATGTAATTCAAGCCCTAATTTTTTTTTCAATTAAAGGAGCAAGGACCAAGGTTTCATTAAAAAAAAAAGACAAAAAAAAAACAATGTGTTCTTATAAAATAAGGTTTTAAACTTCGGACTTTACAGGTAAATTTCTAAAAAAGCGATTTTTTTTTGTTTTAAATTTGAATATATTATTTATAGACCTTTTCTCTTCAATTTGTGATATATAAAACTCCCCGACATAAATTAATTATTTACTTTTTAATAGACATTTCAAAATGGGTGACACTTGGGGGGGGGGCGTGAATTTAAAAAAAAAACGTTTGTCTAAAATATTATATTCGGTTTATTGGAAAGAACATAAAATTTCACATTGACCCTGAAAATATCGTAAAAATAGAATCAATAGAAAAATTTTGATAGATTTTTAAAGTTTAAAAATTGAAAAATATTGAGTTCGGAAAATTCATTACTGTTTTAAAAAAAAAAAATTCTATTACTTTTAAAACAACTGTAATAGTTTATTTCAGAAGTATAATCCATAAAGAAAATAAATAACCCACTTTTAACAGAGAAATTACGAGATTTTTATATTGTATTCGCAGTTTCGTGTTAGGGGTGTCAAAAATTCCTACAAAAATTCTGATACTGCTAGCGGGGGGGGGCTATAGTTTATTTTAAAAAAACAATATCTCCTTCAAGGACGATCATAAAATGTGTTTTCAATCGATATTTATTCAATAAGGGACCAGTTTTCCTTCCTAGCGAAAGGGGGCGAGTTTTCCGGAGACGCGTTTTCCGGAGACGAGTTTTCCCGAAACGAGTTTTCCCGAGACGAGTTTTCCCGGGACGAGTTTTCCTAAATTCAATTTTACTATTATATAAATTGAAAAAAAAATATTTGTTAAATTTGTAAATTAAAATAATAACGGTTAATATTAAGAAAGCAATTAAAAACCTGAAATAGAAAAATTGAATTTCAAGTAAAATCAGTTAATTGCCATGTCGCAATTATGAACATATCCAAAAATGAAGAAGAAAGACTTTGGAAGAAATTCCAAAATCTCGCATCTTGAAGGAATAAATGATTAGAGTGAAAGGCTTTCCAGCATCTAGAGATCTCTGCAATTAAGTGGCAGGATTTCATTGCTAAACACGCCTGCCGGCTGTATGTACGTCAAGAGGCCACAAGTGCGATGAGTTTGTCAGAGCATATCCCATTAAAATGATATGATTGTGTCCGTTAAAGGAAAAGGGGCAATACAATTTTTCTGCAATTAAAAAAGTACATAGAGTTTATAAAATATAGATTTTACTATAATAAACTTGTATTTTTCTGCAATTAAAAATAAATTATCACGTTTATAAAAATGTAGATATTTTATTTAAAAAAAAGCTTGTATTTTCTGCAATTAAAAATAAAATATACAGTTTATAAATAAATAGAGGTTCCTACTAAAAACATTTTTCGTTATGCAATAAAAAGAAACTGCAAAAAAACACATTTAAAACTACTTTAAAATGCAAAAAAAAAATGAACCAGTAAATTAAATTTTTAAACTAAAGTAAATTTTATTCGCAACGGTAACATTTATTTATTGTATATTTGTTTTTTTTTTCTTAATTATTTGTTTTCTTCTCTGCTAAATCTAAAAATATGGATTTTACTATAAAAATTAACTTTTATTTATTAATTTTTATTTATTGCGGACTATTATCCTCATCTTTTTCTTAGTTTTTCACGACGTTTCGGCCAACTATTCCACCGGCCTTCGTCAGGTGGTAACCGCGACGGATAGAAACTCTGAATTTACTGACTGCATTCTCTGCAATTACTGCCTGCCGTAGTTGTTTTCGTCTCACCACGTTTTGGCCAAGTAAGCCTCTGGCCAGATTTGCATAGGATTCAAACAGCTATTTTCAGACAATTCTCACCTGGAACCGTAGAGATTTAACGTCTCTATCAACTGCGCCACGGGCCCTGGGTTAAACCTGGTGAGACGACAGCCACTATGGCAGGCAGTAATTGCATAGAATGCAGTCAGGAAATTCAGACGAAGGCCAGAGAAATAAAAATTAATAAACAAAAGTTAAATAAATAAAAAGTAATAAATAAAAGTTAAATAAAAAAATGAATAAATAAAAGTTAAATAAATCAAAATTAATAAATAAAAGTTAAATAAAAAAATGAATAAATAAAAGTTTAATAAATAAAAATAAATAAATAAAAGTTAAATAAATCAAAATGAATAAATAAAAGTTAAATAAATAAAAATGAATAAATAAAAGTTGAATAAATAAAAATTAATAAATAAAAGTTAAATAAATAAAAATTAATAAATAAAAGTTAACTAAATAAAAATGAATAAAAAAAACTTAAATAAATAAAAATGAATAAATAAAAGTTAAATAAATAAAAATGAACAAATAACAGTTAAATAAATAAAAATTAATAAAAATGAATGCATAAAAGTTAAATAAACAAAAATGAATAAATAAAAGTTAAAAAAATAAAAATTAATGAATAAAAGTTAAATAAATAAAAATTAATAAATAAAAGTTAACTAAATAAAAATGAATAAAAAAAAGTTAAATAAATAAAAATGAATAAATAAAAGTTAAATAAATAAAAATGATTAAATTAAAGTTAAATAAATAAAAATTAATAAATAAAAGTTAAATAAATAAAAATGAACAAATAAAAGTTAAATAAATAAAAATTAATAAAAATGAATGCATAAAAGTTAAATAAACAAAAATGAATAAATAAAAGTTAAAAAAATAAAAATTAATGAATAAAAGTTAAATAAATAAAAATGAATAAAAATGAATGAAAAAGTTAAATAAATAAAAATGAATAAATAAAAGTTACATAAATAAACATGATTAAATAAAGTTAAATAAACAAAAATGAATAAATAAAAGTTAAAAAAATAAAAATTAATGAATAAAAGTTAAATAAATAAAAATGAATAAAAATGAATAAATAAAAGTTAAATAAATAAAAATGAATAAATAAAAGTTAAATAAATAAAAATGAATAAATAAAAGTTAAATAAATAAAAATGAATAAATAAAAGTTAAATAAATAAACATGATTAAATAAAAGTTAAATAAATAAAAATGAATAAATAAAAGTTAAATAAATAAAAATGAACAAATAAAAGTTAAATAAATAAAAATTAATAAAAATGAATGCATAAAAGTTAAATAAACAAAAATGAATAAATAAAAGTTAAAAAAATAAAAATGAATAAATAAAAGTTAAATAAATAAAAATGAATAAAAATGAATAAATAAAAGTTACATAAATAAAAATGAATAAATAAAAGTTACATAAATAAACATGAATAAATAAAAGTTAAATAAATAAAAATGAATAAATAAAAGTTAAATAAATAAAAATGAATAAATAAAAGTTTAATAAATAAACATTAATAAATAAAAGTCAAATAAACAAAAATGAATAAATAAAAGTTAAATAAATAAAAATTAATAAATAAAAGTTAAATAAACAACAATTAATAAATAAAAGTTAAATAAATAAAAATTAATAAATAAAAGTTAAATAAATAAAAATGAATAAATAAAAGTTGAATAAACAAAAATGAATAAATAAAAGTTAAATAAATAAAAATTAATAAATAAAAGTTAAAAAATAAATATTAATAAAAGTTAAATAAATAAAAATGAATAAATACAAGTTAAATAAATAAAAATTAATAAATAAAAGTTAAATAAATAAAAATTAATAAATAAAAGTTAAATAAATAAAAATTAATAAATAAAAGTTGAATAAATCAAAATTAATAAATAAAAGTTAAATAAATAAAAATTTATAAATAAAATCAAAAAAATAAAAATTTAGAAATAAAATTAAATAAATAAAAATTAATAAATAAAAGTTAAATAGATAAAAATTAATAAATAAAAGTTTAATAGATAAAAATTAATAAATAAAAGTTAAATAAATAAAAGTAAAATAAATAAAAGTTAAATAAATAAAAGTTAAATAAATAAAAATGAATAAATAAAAGTTGAATATATAAAAATTAATAGATAAAAGTTAAATAAATAAAAATTTATAAATAAGATTTGATTAATTTAAATTAATAAATAAAAGTTTAATAAATATACATTAATAAATAATACTCATCTCAATGAATTCCAATTAAAAAAATATAAACGTTTATTACTATGCGATTAAAACTAAAATCTACACAAATCCTTCTTAATATGACGAGGACAATTTTTAATATTCTGTACGTTAATTTTATATTTTAATAAACAAAAAATACGACGATAACTTTATTTAATTAAGTAATGTATTTTTAAATAGACCAGTCTGTATTGTGTACTATTTTTCTGATTGCTTTTTTTAATGAGCGGAGGGTGTCAGAATGTAAATACATTTTGGGTATCAGTCATTCATTTTTGCACGTACCTGGAAAAAAATTATTTGTAATACGGCATTAATCTGAGCTGTTAATAAAAATAAATTTAAAAAATTTAAACCAGAGAAAAATGCAATTTATGAAATCATAGATTTTATTAATGTTATTTAATTTTTTTTATTAAATCTTCAAAAATCATTAGCGGATATGAAACATATTTGTGTAACATTTTAATAAACAAAAGATGAGGTAACAACCTAGTTTAATGTATATGTGTATATATATATACAATGTGTATGTGTATATATAATGTGTATGTGTATATATATAATGTGTATGTGTGTATATATATATATAATGTGTATGTGCATATATATTTATGTGTATTTATATATATATAATGTGTATGTATATGTATGTGTATATATATAATGTGTATGTGTGTATATATATAATGTGTGTATATATATAATGTGTGTATATATATATAATGTGTATGTGTGTATATATATAATGTGTGTATATATATAATGTGTGTATATATATAATGTGTATGTGTATATTTATAATGTGTATATATATAATGTGTATATATATCATGTGTATATATATAATGTGTATATATATAATGTATATGTATATATAATGTGTATATATATAATGTGTATATATATAATGTGTATATATATAATGTGTATATATATAATGTGTATATATATAATGTGTATATATATAATGTGTATATATATAATGTATATATATAATGTATATATATAATGTATATATATATAATGTATATATATATATAATGTATATATATATATATAATGTGTATATATATAATGTGTATATATATAATGTATATATATATATAATGTGTATATATATAATGTATATATATATGTATATATATAATGCATATATATAATGTGTATACATATAATGTATATATAATGTGTATGTGTATATATATACACATAATGTGTATGTGTATATATACATAATGTGTATGTGTATATATATAATGTGTATATATAATGTATATATATAATGTGTATACATATAATGTATATATATAATGTGCATGTGTATATATACACATACATAATGTGTATATATACAGAATGTGTATGTGTATATATATAATGTGTATATATACATTATGTGTATATATAATGTGTATGTGTATATATATAATGTGTATGTGTATATATATATATATATATATATATATATATATAAAATATATAATATATATATAAAATTGGCGTAATGTAAGTAAAAGTGTAATTAGCGTCTTCTTTTCCAAGTTTTCGGATTTTTAATCATGCCCAAACGTATTTGATTTCCATTTTGGTAGATTGATAGTTGCTATTTCTTCCGATGAGTTAAGGTCAAATAGATTCATTGATTGATATAATCATTAAGTGAATGATTTTGTGCTACAAAACATATATTTTAAGAATTGTAAATGTCAACTGAATTGAAGTAATAAATTGTAAAATTGTAAAAATTATGGAATTTGTAATATAGACTTCATTATATTCTCTGTAATTACATTGAGTTTCTTAAATAAGGATTTGCATATATAAAAAAGAAATATAAGTGAATAAAAAATATTTCCATATATATAATATATATATATATAATCTGTAGACATATATTTTCTTATGATATATACCAAACCTTATTTAAGAAGCTTAATATCATTACATAGGAATATAGTGAATAAATGACAAAAAATATAGTCCAAAATTCATGATGTCGACCATCTTATAATTTATTCCTTTAATTCAGTTGACACTTAACAATTCTGTTCAGCATATGTTTCGTATTGCCAAATCAATCACTCAATTATTATATCAATCAGTGAATCTATTATGCCCCTAACTTTTCAGAAGAAATAGCAACAATCAATCCGTCAAAAAAATAAAGTGTGATTTGACATGAAGAGGAAGGGAGACTGCAAATCTTATCCTTCCCTTTTTAAATTTAAATGGATTGTCCTGCTTTATCCGGATCTCTAAATGCATGAAAGCACGTCCCACAAAATCAGCATCACATTTGAATTTAAACTGATAAACAACGTTACCGCAGTTGACATAAAGCACAATGACTTTGCGCAAAAGACAGATAGGTCTAATAGTATATACCAAACCTAAGGAAACAAGTTATAATCATACTAATAATGTGTTTTTCAATTATATACTTTTCCTAAAAAGTAATTTTAAATAAAGAATACATTTTAAAGCATAATAATTTTGATAATTTAAAATCTTTATTTCTTGATAAGATCTTCTGGATAACCATTTTACTGACTATTTTCCTGATCCTATCTCTTTTCAGAGTAAAGTCTGCTAGGTGAATAACTCCTGGGAGATCTACGAATCAAATTATGAATGAAACCAGGCTTTCGTTATTTGGGTAGAAAACGTTCAGAAAAGTTTGTTTCATGTAAATGATAGCGACAGTCAAAGGAATGATCAAATCTCAGTTTGAAATTCTCATTCAAAGTAAAACGTATTAACGTGTCATAACGAATACCATGTAAACGGAGACAATTTTTATTCAAATAATAAAAACGTGAAAGAATGAATCAATTCAGAGTCTGGATGCTAATGAAATATTTTACCATTTAAGATAAAACAAACTGAATGCAAATACTATAAAAATTGAATTTCATTTTTTTATTAGCAGATATTCATGGTTGAACAATTTTGCTGAAGTTGAACTGATTATTATTTTTATAAACATTAACTGCTCAACAGATGTATTTGGACTGATCATTTTCTTCTAAACATTTACTGGTGAAAAGATGGATTTGAACTGATAATTTGTTCTGAACATTTACTGGTGAACAGATGTATTTGAACTGATCATTATTTTTCTAAACATTTACTCGTGCTAAGATGTATTCTTGTGAAATATGTGAATATTCTTGTTCTGATGAATCAGATTTTGTAACACATACTAGAACTCACAGTGCAGAAAATGTATATTCTTGTGAAATATGTGAATATAATTGTTCAAATAAAACAAATTTAGTAATACATATAATAACTCACAGTGCAGAAGATGCATATTCACGTGAAATACGTGAATATACTTGTTCTGATAAATCAAACAAGATAAAAGAAGATAAAACAAACTGAATGCAAATTGAATCTCATTCTTTATTTGCAGATATTCATGGTTGAACAATTTTGCTGAATTTGAACTGATCATTATTTTGTATAAACATTAACTGGTCAACAGATGTATTTGAACTGATCATTTTTTCTAAACATTTACCGGTCAAAAGATGTATTTGAACTGATCATTATTTTTTCTAAACATTTACTGGTGAAAAGATTATATTAACTGATCATTATTGTTATAAACATTAACTGCTGAGCAGATGTATTTAAACTGATCATTTTTTTCTAAAAATTTACCGGTCAAAAGATATATTTGAACTGATAATTATTTTTTATAAGCATTTACTGATGAAAATAATCAATCCGTAAAAAAACAAACTGTGATTTGGCATGAAGAGGAAGGGAGACGCAAATCTTATCCTTCCTTTTTTTTTACTTTAAATGGATTGTCCTGCTTTATCCGGATCTCTAAATACATGAAATCACGTCCCACAAAATCAGCATCACATTTGAATTTAAACTGATAAACAACATTACCGGAGTTGACATAAAGCACAATGACTTTGCGCAAAAGACAGGTAGGTCTAATAGTATACACCAAACCCGAGGAAACAAGTTATAATCATACTAACAATGTGTTTTTCAATTATATGCTTTTCCCAAAATGTAATTTGAAATAAAGAATATATCTTAAACTATAATAATTTTGATAATTTGAAATCTTCATTTTTTAATAAGATCTTCTGGATAACCATTTTTACTGAATATTTTCCTGATCCTACATTTTTTCAGAGTAAACTCTGCTAGGCGGATAACTCCTCAGAGCTATATAAATCAAAGTATAAATTAAACCAGGCTTTCGTTATTTGGGTAGAAAAAGTTCACAAAAGTTTGTTTCATGTAAATGATAGCGACATTCAAAGAATGATTAAATCTCAGTTTGAAATTCTCATTCAAAGTAAAACGTATTAGCTTGTCATAACGAATACCATGTAAACGGAGAAAATTTTTATTCAAATAATTAAAACGTAAAAGAATGAATCAATTCAGAGTCTGGATGTTAATGAAATATTTTACCATTTAAGATAAAACAAACTGATACTAAAAAATACTAAAAAATTAAATTTCATTTATTTTCTATTTACAGATATTCATGGTTGAACAATTTTGCTGAATTTGAACTGATCCTTATTTTTATAGACATTAACTGGTCAACAGATTCATTTTAACTGATCATTTTTTTATAAACATTTACTTGTGAAAAGATGTATTTGAACTGATCATTATTTTTATGAACATGTACTGGTGAAAGAATGTATTTGAACTGATCATTATGTTAATATACATTTATTGGTGAACAGATTTATTTGAACTGATCATTATTTTTATAAACATTTACTTATGAAAATATGTATTTGAAGTGATGATTATTTTATAAACACTTACTGGTGAAAAGATGTATTTGAACTGATTACTTCTCTAAACATTTAATTATGAAAAGATGTATTTGAACTGATCACTATTTTTATAAACATTTACTGAGGAAAAGCTAAGATGTATTCTTGTGAAATATGTGAATATTCTTGTTCTGCTGAATCAGATTTGACAACACATATGAGAATTCACACTGCAGACCATTTATATTCTTGTGATATATGTGAATATTCTTGTTCTGATGAATCAGATTTAATAACACATAATATAACTCACAGTGCAGAAAATTTATATTCTTGTGAAATTTGTGAATATACTTGTTCAAATAAAACAAATTTAGTAATACATATAATAACTCACAGTGCAGAAGATGCATATTCACGTGAAATACGTGAATATAATTGTTCTGATGAATCAAATTTAGTGACACATATGAAAACTCGCACAGAGAAAAAGACATATTTATGCAAAGTGTGTGATTATTCTAGTTCAGGAAAATCAGATTTAAAGTCACATATGAAAATTCACAATGGCGAGAAAACATATTCGTGTGAAGTGTGTGGATATTTTTTCTTTAGAAAATCAGATTTAATGGAGCATACTAAAACTCACAATGGCGAAAAACCATATACTTGTAATATATGTGAATATTCCCTTTCGCAGAAATCACAGTTAGTTATGCATATGAGAACTCACAATAAAGGAAAGCCATATTCTTGTAAAATATGTGATTATTCTTTTACTAAAAAGTCAAATTTAGTGACACATATGAGAACTCACAGTGGTGAAAAACCATATTCTTGTGAAATATGTGATTTTTCTTGTGCTGAAAAATCAAATTTAGTGCAACATATGAGAACTCACAGTGGTGAAAAGCCATATTCTTGTAAAATATGTGATTATTGTTTTACTCGAAAGTCAAGTTTAGTGAGACATATGAGAACTCACAGTGGTGAAAGGCCATATTCTTGTAAAATATGTGATTATTCTTTTGCTCGAAAGTCACATTTAGTGAGACATATGAGAACTCACAGTGGTGAAAAGCCATATTCTTGTAAAATATGTGATTATTCTTGTTCTCAAAAGTCACATTTAGTGAGACATATGAGAACTCACAGTGGTGAAAAGCCATATTCTTGTAAAATATGTGATTATTCTTGTTATAATAAATCAAATTTAATGACACATATGATAACTCACAGTGAGGAAAAGAAATAGTCTTGTATATCGTGAATATTCTATTTCTAAAAATTCAACCTTAGTGAGACATATGAGGACTTGCACTTCTACAAGTCGATTAAATCAAAAATAATTTTACGACATAAAGAATAAGGAAAACTTTTCCCAAAATAATTGAAATAAGATCCAAAGCAGAGTTCATGCACTCTTACAATAAAACAACTAATAATAACACCATGGATAACTGAATAAATAAATAAAAAAAACATAAAAAACTTTTTCCACAAATTGATTCAGCATTAAATTTAATGAAATAATTAAATAAAAAATAACCAATTTAAACCCAACACTTTGTTATCTAAGGGATTTACACATTCTAAAACATATAAGTTTAACATGTTCAAAAATGTATTAGTTTAACATATCCAAAAACATTAGTTTAACTCATCCAAAAAATATTAGTTTAACATATGGAAACATATTAGCTTAACATATTCAGCAGATATTAGTTTAACGTATCCAAAAACATATTAGTTTAACATATTAAAACATATTAGTTTAACATATTCAGCAGATATTAGTTTAACATATCCAAATATCATATTAGTTAAACATATCCAAAAATCATATTAGTTAAACATATCCTAAAAACATATTAGTTTAACATATCCCAAAAACATATTAGTTAAACATATCCTAAAATATTAGTTTAACATATCCTAAAAACATATTAGTTTAGCGTATCTTAAAACATATAAGTTTGACGTATCCAAAAACATATTCGAAAACATTTTTTGGAATATGTTAAGCTAATGTTTTTGACATATGTTAAACTAATGTTTTTGGAATATGCTAAACTAATATGTTTTTTGAATATGTTAAACTAATATGTTTTTGGAATATGTTAAACTAATATACTTTTGGAATATGATAACCTAATATGATTTTTGGATATGTAAAAGTAATATGTTTTTGAATATACAAAAACATATTAGTTTAACGTATTCCAACAACATATTAGTTTAACATATTCCAACAACATATTAGTTTAACATATCCCAAAATCATGCTGAAAAGAAGTTCATTGCAATGATGTACGAGGAACACATAAAACCTTCATTTCCGAAATTTGTTAAAATATATAAAAACCAATATTTTTTAAGTTATAGATATTTTTAGTAAAATCAACTTTCTTAATAAAGGATAATCTTAAAATACTTCCATACAAGAATACACTTCATCCGTACATACACTCCGTTAATAAGATTATGTAAGAAGACAGTCAAACAAATAATATCATAAAAATGTCTGCTGCGAACCAAAACAAAACAGTCGGCAAAAAACACCAATAATTTCTACTGCAGAAGACTATCCATGTATGCAAACCTACGCCAATAATTTCTATAACAAAACGGGACCTATATCTTATATATGGTAAACTATAGCACTACCAACACCAATAATTCTGTCCAATAAAACTGAACATACATCACGCAACCAACACAAACAATGTCAAGATGTAAAATACTGGACCATGAAAATCAACACCAATCATTTTTATTGCAAAAAAATGGACGCATATGACAACCAACACCAATCATTTCTATTGCAAAAAATGGACGCATATGACAAGCAACACCAAATATTTCTATTGCAAAAAACTGGACGCATATTATAAGCAACACCAATAATTTCAAAATGCAAAAAAACTGGACGCATATTATAAGCAACATCAATAATTTCAAGATGCAAAAAACTGAACGCATTTGACAAGCAACACCAATAATTTCAAGATGCAAAAAACTGAACGCATTTGACAAGCAACACCAAATATTTCAAGATGCAAAAAACTGAACGCATTTGACAAGCAACACCAATAATTTCAAGATGCAAAAAACTGGACGCATTTGATAAGCAACAACAATAATTTAAAGATGCAAAAAATCAATTTCTTTTTTTATATATTTTTTATTCCCAATTTTTTATTAGATGTTCAACTGTTTCTTTTCTTTAATTAATTAACAGACATGAAATAAAATTATTTCTTTAAATATATTTGTGTTCATTTATTCATTCAAGATTGAAAATAACATATAAATAAACATTACATTTGAAAATGCAGTATAGAAATGATTATTAAAATTTCTCAGTTGTATCTTTGTGAAACATGAACAATTTTATGACACGTGTAAAATGTGCAGATGTAAACTTTCTAAACCCAATAATTTCAAGATGCAAAAAACTGGACGTATATGACAACCAACACCAATAATTTCTATTGCAAAAAAAAGCTTGACGCATATGACAAGCAACATCAATAATTTCAAGATGCAAAAAACTGGACGCATATGACAAGCAACACCAATAATTTCAAGATGCAAAAACTGGACGCATATGACAAGCAACATCAATAATTTCAAGATGCAAAAACTGGACGCATATGACAAGCAACACCAATAATTTCAAGATGCAAAAACTGGACGCATATGACAAGCAAAACCAATAATTTCAAGATGCAAAAAACTGGACGCATATGACAAGCAACACCAATAATTTCAAGATGTAAAAACTGGACGCATATGACAAGCAACACCAATAATTTCAAGATGCAAAAAACTGGACGCATATGACAAACAACACCAATAATTTCAAGATGCAAAAGCTGGACGCATATGACAAGCAACACCAATAATTTCAAGATGAAAAAACTGGACGCATATGACAAGCAACACCAATAATTTCAAGATGGAACAAATCAATTTCTTTTTTAAATAGATTTCAGTTTCTTTACTTTAATTAATCAACGGACGGTAAAGTTCACTTCTAACGATGCATCTATTGCAAAAAAATCAATTTCTTTTTTATTAGATTTTCAATTATTTCTTTACTTTAATTAATCAACGGACGGTAAAGTTCATTCCCAACTATGCATCAGAAGATTGTGTTTCGTGTAAAACTCACAACAATTATCCAATCCTTTTTATAGGGACATGTCGAATAGTATATAGTATTTCGCGGACCATTTACTAAGCAAGGTTTTCGTGAGGAAATCGTGCCACTTCGCCTGGTAATGTCTTATAATTCCTCTTGTACGCCTCCAACAATCACAGTTAAATAAAGTCATATTCCTGGACTCTTCGCTCCAAAAACCTATCGAGCAGGGTTGGCTTAACGAGATAAAACACATTCAACCCTTGTACGTTTTTAACAACATCTGACTCATTAAATGCTTCAAACATTTTATATATTTTTCATTCCCAATTTTTAATTAGGTTTTCAACTGTTTTTTTCACTTTAATTAATTAAAAGATTGGAAATAAAATTATTTCTTCGAATGTATTTGTGTTCTTTTATTCATTCAAGATTAAAATTCACAGATAAATGAACATTACTTTTGAAAATTCACTATAGAAATAATTATTAAAATTTCTCTATGTCCAATATCAAAAGTTGTAATTCACTAGAAACTGATCATTGTTTGCTGTGATTTCCGTACGGTAGGGGTCTTTTGTCTTAGAGTTTTTCACTTTCAAGATAAAGTCTAGAGATCTCCGTTCATATCAGGGACTATGTAGTCAACACAGTTGCGTAGCAAGGGCGGGGCGTTGGGGCCGGTCCGCCCCGGGCGGCACTTTCCATAGGGCAGCATTTTGAGAGGGTAAAAAGAAAAAGAAATGAAAGCTAACAACAAATCTTAAATTTTATGGCGAAAAGCTCGTAAAACATTGGGACTCGTAGAGATATCGGAATCAGAAAAATGTGTCCCTATTTTATAAGCGGCACACGTCAGGGGCGGCATTTTGAGAAGTTAAAAATAGAATATAGAAAAAAAAAATAAAATCTAACAAAAATCGGAATTTTTTTTACCGAAAAAGTTGTAAAAAATCGGAACTTTTGAGGTATCAAAAGCAGAAGAATGTGTCCCTATTTTACGAAAAGCCCATGTCAGGGGGCGGCATTTTGAGGGAGGAGAAAATAGAAAAATAAATAAAAGCTTTGTAATTTTATACCGAAAAGGTTTAAAAAATTGGAACTTTTGAAGCTATCGGAATCAGAAAAATGTGTCGCTATTTTACGAGCGGCCCATGTCAGGGGCAGCATTTTGAGAGGGTAAAAATAGAAACTAGAAAAAATATGTAAGAGTAAATAAAAGCTAATATCTTAAATTTTATACCGAAAAGTTTTTTTTTTTAAAACTCGGAACTTTTGGACGTATTGGAATCGAAAAAATTGTCCCTATTTTACGAACGGCACATACCAGGTGGCGGCATTTTGTAAGGATAAAATAGAAAATAAAAAATAAATAAAAGCTAACAAAAATATGAAATTTTATACCGAAAGGGTTGTAAAAAAATCGGAACTTTTGGAGGTATCGGAATCGGAAAAATGTGTCCCTAATTTACGATTCAAAAACCGATTGTTTGATATTTGTAATTTAATTTTTTTACATGGTAGTTACTGCTTCTCAAAACTCGGAAACCACTCGGGGAAAGGATTAATGCGTATACAGTAATCAATAGGATAATATCGTAGTAATCGTTAGTAATGGAGATTTGATACAGTGTCTTACTTAAGGAACGGTTTATCAGGAATTTGTGTATGTTGGACTTGAAGACATCCAAGTTGTAGTCAGGTGTGAAACAGGCAAACGGAAGAGAGTTCCATAGGCGTGCACTTCTAGGAAAGAAGCTTTGTTCATGGAATCTACGTTTTGATTTAGGCACAGATAAAGAGTGGGGAAAATTATGTACAGTGGTTTCAGCTAGACGGAGTTTTTTCGTGAAAGATTGGCGAGGGGGCCAGAGATTGGGGCTCAGACGAGCGCTTGTCATAGAAATAACGATAAAACAAAGACAGGCTCGCAACGTCTCTTCTCTGGGAGAGAGGTTGCAGGGAAGAAAAAATGGCACTCCCCACTAAGTTACGAAGTCTATTTTTACTCTGTCAAAGTAGGATGGGCTGTTTTTAGCAGCTCTTGTCCAGATGTGGCAGCAGTACTCCATCATTGGACGTACTTGGCTTTTATATAGATAGAGAATTACATTACTTGGCTTTTATATATATATAGAGAGAGAGAATTGCATCAGCAGTGAGATATCTACGGGATCGGTTGAACGATCCCACCATTTTTTCAGCGAACTTGGCAACAGACTTGGTGTACGTGTTCCATTTCAGATCAGGAGTAAAGATCAATCGCAGAAGCTTGTCAAAACATGAAGCCTCCCCATGACGAAAGCCATTCATTTCAATTGATGCCAGATGGGGATCAGAGCTTTGATGATGTAAAGACAGGAGGTTGGTTTTAGATGCATTAAAAGTAACCAGTTATCTCTTCCCTCATTGTACCACGCGCTCAAGATCAGAAGAGTAAGAATCAGAGAGAACTTTGTTATTTACGGCCTTTGATGTGTTGCCATAGATAGTCGTGTCATCAGCATAGATGTCAACGAATGATTTATGTATGTGTTTTGGGAGATCATTGATGTAGATTAGGAATGGAGTTGGGCCCTGGATGGACCCCTGAGGGACTCCAACATTAATACTGCGGGCTTCTGATTTCTGCCCATTAACACCTACTCTCATGAACCCATCAGAGAAAAATGATTTAACAATTGAGAAAACATTTCCAGTGATACCGTAACTGGAAATCTTGTCAAGTAGGCCCTTTTGCCATACCTTATCGAAGGTCTTTGATATGTCAAGAGCAATTGCCCTCGAAAGGAAGCCTTTGTCAAGAGATTCACTAATCCTATGAGATATAACAGCACATCAGCTGTACATATTGCAGAACAGAAACCAAGGCGTTACAGTATTCCATGCCCATGACGATTTGGGGGGGACATATTTCATTCCCGCTCGATACGAATGCACATCGGAACCACAGAAGTACTCACCATCCATCGGTAAACTTTCTGAATTGTTCACTGGTGAAAGTGGTGCCATTGTCAGTTAGTATCTCCATTACAGAACCACGTTCAAGAAAGATGCCGTTTAGCTTTTTTTTTTATTACATTTTCACACCAAACAAGGCACATTGCCACTTTGGTGTAGGGGGCTACTATCAGGGGAAACATCTACTGGGGTACTATGTAGGGATTAGGGCAGCGAGATGTTGGTTCACGTTGCACTTGAACTTATGCATGTCAGTACAGTTGGGGAAGCAGTGACCTGGAATGGAATTCCAAAGTCTAGCAGTTCTGGGGAAGAAACTACTGGAGTAGAAAGATCTTTTATATCTAGGGATCTCTACAGTGTGGGGTGGGATTTTGCAGCTTGTCGGGTCTGTCGAGGGTGTTCACGTCGTGGGGGCACAAGTGCTTGCAGTTCTTCAGAGCATTCACCATTATAATACTTGTAGAACAGGCAGAGGGATGCAACGTTTCGACGATGGGACAGAGGCTGAAGTTTAGATGCCAGTTTAGGGCCTATCAGATTTGCGCCTCTCTTTTGAACCCTGTCAAAGAGCGAGAGACTAGTAGCCGATGCACCGGCCCAAATATGACAGCAATACTCCATACATGGGCGAATAGTGGCCTTATAGAGGTACAGGATACTTTCGGGTGTTAGAAGTTTTCTAGCACGGTAGAGAGAGCCCACCTTCCTCGCAGCGGCCCTGGCAATGCCCTCGATGTAATTGTTCCAGCTCATGTTTCCTGTGAACGTTAGGCCAAGGAGCTTGAAAGACGTACTCTCCAATGACTGCTGCAGTATCTTGCCGACGGAACGTTCGCCATATCAAAAACCTAGATGAGCCGCAGTCAATGAGCGTTAGGTAATCGTCGCTGTTGTGGTGAGTACCGTCTCTTGTTCAGGATGGATCTGACCAGGGTGATTTCCATTGACAGCACATATTCTTTTTTTGACCCTCATGATGGTATCAAGCCACCATTAAATGAGTATCTTTCTCAAACTTTAGTTCGTACTCTGGCTCTCACAGTAAGAATGTTCAAAATCCACTTGTGGACACAAGCAGCATCTATAAACAGCCGCAGGGTAGTTGAATTCTAGAGGATCGCTGATATATCCTGCTGTGGGTAGCCGTAATAAAAGGATATTAAAGAAAGGTATTCCACAAGGAAAATAAATGGATATAGAGGTTCTGAAGTTAATAAAGAAATAGAGAAGTTTTTTGAGAATATTTACAGAGACAGCATGTTACGTTTTTTAAGTGTTCCCGTTCAGGGAAGGCTCTCAAAACCGGTGACCGGTGATAACGTTCTTTGGATAAAAAGTTCCGGAGGTGAATTGCTCATCTTGTCATAACACCTCCCCCTAAGACAATTTCTCCCAAGAGAATTTAACTTAATATCGTTTGCTTTTTGGCTTGGGGCTCAGCCGGTTAACTTTTCTTTTCACCCTTGTACTTTTTCTCCTCAATATCGTTTGAGTGGGTGGAGTTGGTGGAGAAGCTGGAACTCTCAAATCTGGAGTAAGTTCTGTTAAGGGTTGGGGAATATTAAAAGAACCATACAAAACCTCTAGGGGCAGGTTATTTTCTTCTGCCTGTTTGTAGTCATCAGTGTGTCGAGGTCTTAGCTTAATTAGGTGCCTGCGACAGTCGAATTTATTACTTCTTACAGAATATAGCATGCGTCCGATTCTTTTCCTGATAATCCCTTCCTCCCAAAAATTTTTCCACTTCTGTAATTAAGGAAGAATATTCTGTCACCAGGTTTGTAAAACCTTGTTGGAAAATTTTCTTTTGTTGTTGTTACTCTGATTGCACTTGGTAAAATTCTGTCATATACAGATCTGATTTTCCGTGCAAATATCAGTTCGGCTGGTAACGAACCGGTATCAGTGTTTGGGTTCGGAGTTATCCTGTACACCAATAAAAATTGTTCAAAACTCTTCTCGTCAGTGTCCATGCCTTGGTTTTTCTTCAAGGCCTTTTTGAATGTATCGACGAACCTCTCTGCTAGGCCATTTGACCTTCGGTGGTAGATTGCCACTGTTAAATCTTCAATGGCTAGAGCCTTGCAGAATTCTTCAAATTCTTTGCTGGTAAATTGGGTGCCGTTGTCGCTGACGATAGTTTTAGACACTCCTAAACGACTGAAGAGAACACTTAGTGCATGTATTGTACTCGTCGAAGTAGGGTGTATTTAAACACTTCTGGTCATTTTGTGAAACTGTCGACGACCACTAAGAAATAATGATCATTTAAAGGACCTGCATAATCGATATGTAACCGAGTCCACGGTGTATCAGTCTTTGGCCACGGTTGTATCTGCACAGGTGATGCCTTTGCTGCCAGCTGACACCCTTGACACTCTCTTACGAGTTTTTCAATGTCCTGGTCCATCCTAGGCCAATACGCATATCCACGCCTTAAAGCTTTCATTCTCGACATGCCTGGATGACCACTATGAAATTCTTTTTAAATTCTTCTCTGAAGCGTAGTCGGTATGACGACTCTGTCTGCGTACATCAAGGTTTGAGCACAAATGGAAAATAGTAACATTTTAGGGTTTTTCTTTGATTTTCCATTTAGCTTCACCAACTTTTTCATTTTCACAATATAATCATCCTTTTCTGCTGCCTTATTTATTTCGTCTAGAGTCACTGCTAACTCTCTGATTGTGTTGCACAGTAATCCGGAGAGTTCTTTTTCCTCTGTCAATGCAGCTATTACTGTGTCTTCCAAAGGTTCAGCACACTTTTGGATGAGCCTGGAAAGCCCATCTGCATGTCCGAAATTTTTGGATGAAATGTACTCCATTTTAAAGTTATAATTTAGTAGAATTATGATCCATCGTTGGAGTCTGTTCGCAGTGTGCGTAGGTATGCCTTTTTTAGAGCCAAAAATAGTCAATAAGGGTCAGTGGTCGGTTTGCAAAGTAAACATCCTTCCATGAATAAATCTATGGAATTTTTTAATGGTATAAATAATTGTCAAGCTTTCTTTTTCAATTTGAGAATAGTTTCTTTCAGCCGGCAAAAGTGATCTGGATGCATGGGCTATTGGCTTTGTTGATCCATCTTCAAGTTTATGGAGAAGAACTGCTCCTACTCCGTAGTCACTTGCATCTGATGCAACAATCAATTCGTTCTGTGGATCAAAATGTGCTAGAGCTAAATCTGATAGCAGGCACTTCAAACGCATTTTGGCATTCTTTTGACCAAATCCACTTTTGTCCTTTTTTAACGAATCATTCAATGGTGCTCTCAACTTATGCATGTCTGGAATATAAATAGCATAATATTGAGCCACACCTAAAAAAGATTGTAACTGGGCAACATTATTGGGTGCTGGCATCCTCTCGATTGCTTCTGTTCTCTGACGATCCGGTCTTCTGCATTGGCTGTCGATAATTTGACCAAGATATTTTATCTGTTTTAAAAAGAATTCACATTTTTCGGCACTTAACTTGAAACCAAATTCCTCAATTCTTTGGAAAACTGCTCTGATGTGTTCCTTATGTTCCTGTACATTTTTACTTTTGACAAGGATGTCATCCAAATATGCGATTGCAACATCTAAATAAGCAAGCATCGTATCCATTATTTGCTGAAATAGTGCTGAGGCCACTTTTAATCCAAAAGGAAGTTTTTATTGTCGGAAAAGTCCTAGATGGGTATTGATACACAAATACTTAGAACATTCTTCACTGACTTTTACCTGAAGGTAAGCTTCCGATAAGTCGATTTTGGAGAAAAATCTACCTCCATTCAGCTTTGTAAAAATGTCTTCAGGAGATGGAAGTGGATAACTATGATCCATCAGACAGTTATTAAGGCCTGTAGAAAAATCGGCGCATACCGGAATCTTCCTTTTTTTTTAACATACACAGTGGGGCTCGCCCACTCAGAATAGTCAACTTTTTCGACTACACCATTCTTCTGTAGTCTTTTTAGTTCAATTTCAAAATCTTCTTTCGAAGAAAAAGGCACATTTCTTTTTGGTCTAAAAACAGGTTTCATATTCTGTTTTAATTCAAAATTTACTTCAGTTTTGGTGCACACTCCTAATCCCTCTGAAAAAACTTAGGGGAATTCACTTTTTAACACTGCCAGGAAATGGTCATTTTGTTTGGAATTTTTCTTTTCCAACGCTCTTACATTATTGCAAAATGAATTTATGCGAAGCTCCCATAAATCAAACAAAACAATCCAATCAATTCCAAAAAAGCAAGAATTTATTCCTGGAACAACTGAAAGGTTTGAAGAAAAAAGTTTTCGATCCAAGAGAAACACTGCAATTAAATTTTCCCATGAATTTTAATCACTCTCTGGAAACACCTTTTACAATTTTTTGTGTTTTTCTCAGTGTTGGACCACCAATTCTCTTCCAGGTCATTTCGTCGATAATTGATATATCGCTACCTGTGTCTAAAAGTAGCTTCACTGAGTGACCATTTATTTGTGTGTGAACGAATTTCCGTTCCCCTCCTTGTTTTATTTCTTCTTTGGACAAGTCCACATTTACTTTTGGCTTCCATTTCCGTCTTTTTTCTTGCTTAGTTCGGCAGTGGGATGCCCGGTGTCCCACTAGACCACATTTGGTACTACGTTGGTCTTTATAAGGGCAGTTTTTTCTTAAGTGCGGACCCGCACAACTCCAACATTCAAAACTTTTCCCTTTGTCTTTTGGAAATGTCTTCTGTTTTACTACCTGGACTTGGGATGTGACTTTCCCCTCTATCCTCGTATTGTCCCTTTTTTATATTTATCAATTTTTGACATTCTTCTGTCACTTTTTGCAAGTTCATTTCCGGGTCTTGCGCCATGATTGATAATATCCTTGACCTTAAATCCTTGTCCTTCGGTGCTGTCAGTCCCTGGACAAATATGTAGCACTTAAACATGTCCACTGATAAATTCTTTAATTTAAACAGTTTGCACTGGGCATTGACTTTGTCCGCATATATGACAATGTCATCAGTTTCGTCTTTTGACATATTTAAACACCTATACCGTGTATGAAAAAGACTATCTCTTTCACCGAATATAGCAAACAAAATTTTCACCGTTTCAGAAAAAGAGATCTCTTCCGGTTTTTTTAGGTAATATCAAATTCGTGAATTTAGTATTTTCTTCTCTGCCCATTTTTTGGAGTATAGTGTTATTTTTCCTCATCCGACCACTTCTCGCATCGTTTTGTAAATATCGTTTCAAACCTACGATAATAGGCTGGAAAAGTGTCACCTTTTTCTGGGTCATATTTAAACTCTGAAAGCGAGTTCCCTATACCCTCAGCCGAAAAAAATCTGGATGCACCCTCCTTAGATTTTTCTGACAAAATCGTTTCTAAAAATAAACAATTATCCGTCGTTTGTTGTATTACAAGAGTTTCGAAACGTTCTTGTTGAATTAGCATTTGTTTTTGAAAATCCATTTGGGCTTTTGTTGAGCGATTTAACTCTCAGTTAACGTTTTCGTTAACATCGCTATTTGTTCAGATGTCATTTTCTTTTTAAAAGTATCAATAGTAAGTTAACGTATACCACAGAGAAAAAAATAAAAAAAACAAGATGCTTATTTACACAGAAAATTGTCAACATATAGGAAAGTTCCGAAAAAAAATCACCGTTAAAATAACACTTGACAAAATTTCAAGAGACTCTTTTTTTGTCTACTTCAGCAGACACATGTAAACTTCTTTTTAAAAATTGTCTTTATTAAATAAACACAGATTCTTCAGTATTGTTCATTCGTTGGGTTTTTATCGTATTAACCAAATACAAAAAATACGTCCGTTAATCGTTTTTTTTAAAATTTTTTTTTCATTTTTAGCAATAACCAGATGAAAAATATCTCTCATGAAGAAAGTCACAATTCACACACACACACACACACACACACACACACACACACACACACACACACACACACACACACACATGTTATATAACGTCAACTCTTTGGGAGTTTAAAAAGAGGAAAACGGAGTTTAACTCGTCAATAAAATAAAATTATTTTTTACTTGCGTAAATTTGTGGCAGACACCAGTCTTTCGCTTTCTAAGAAGCTTTTTCTTCAATGAAAAGTGAACTTTGTGAACAACAATTTTCAGAATGTTCTCGGTTACCACGTGTTTTTTTGTGTTTTTTTGGGGGTTTTTTTAGATGAAATTACAGTTCGTGTCTAATCTTCGTCGCCAGTTGATATATCCTGCGGTGGGTAGCCGTAATAAAAGGATATTCAAGAAAGGTATTCTGCAAGGAAAATAAATGGATAAAGAGGTTCTGAATTTAATAAAGGATTAGAGAAGTTTATTGAGAATATTTACAGAGACAGCATGGTACGTTTTTAAGTGTTCCCGCCCAGGGAAGGCTCTCACAACCGGTGACCGATGATAACGTTCTTTCGATAAAAAGTTACGGCGGTGCTCATCTCGCTATAACATTTTCCGACTACGTTTTTTTTTTTTTAAATTAATTAATAAATGTTATGGGAAGATTCGTTACAGAAAAAAGTCGCCACAGCTTTAAAAAGCCCAGTTGTTTGTAAAAATCACAATTTCCTCTTCATCTATCGTTGCATTTTCCTATATTTTCGCAGCAATTCTTACCAGACATTTATTTGTTAATTTAAAAATGTATTAAAAAATGTTTTGTAATGTTTTCATTCTTTGGGGGTTAAGCTTACAGAGTATATATATTTTTTTTTATAGAAACTCACAATAATAAGGTTTATATTACTGTACAGTGTACAGTCTGTACACATAGATTCAAAAAAGTCGTCAAAAAACAAATATATAACAAATAAATGTTATCAAAACCAAGATAAGTTACTTTTCTACCTAACTGGATATGTTTTTAGTGTTTTTATTTAACGTAACATGTTTATTCAGCTCGAAAAACATAGTGTTGACCGATGTATTGGAAAGTTAAAGATGGTGCCTGACTCTTTCGGTGACACGGTATGTTTGGGAAAAGGAGTTTAAAAAAAAATATGCAAACACTGTTGGAAACTTGCTCAATATATGTTGCCGTGACATAGGCTGACATATATTCGGTGGGTTTTTAACAGTATTTTGTCTAGATTTTTTTTAACTCCTTTTAAATTTCGTTGCAGCTTTTTTATGTTTTGATTTAATAAAAATATCCTTAGTAGTAGCGTCCTAAATTATGAGATGAAAAATGAACGAATCTCTTAGTGAAATTGAGTTGTCTCCCTCTGCACAATGACCTTTTATACAAAAACACCCATATTAATATCATTTATTATTTTTAATGTAATAAGGAAAAAAATACCAACTGCTTGAAGCATTTCTATTACTTTGCTAATGCTTTTTAAAAAACAAATCAAAATAATTTTATGTGTAATTATTTTATTCACTAGATTAATGTATAAAGATTTTTGTAAAAATAAACTTTATTCAATTTAATCTTTAGAAAAAAATATCCTTAGTAGTAGCGTCCTAAATTATGAGATGAAAAATGAACGATTCTTCTCTTAGTGTAAAAATAAAATTTATTCAATTTAATCTTTAGAAAAAAAATATGATATACCGTGTGGTTGAGAAAATATAGGAATAATCAAGAAACTGTATTCCGTGAAGGAAATAAAGAGATAAATATGTAATGCACATTTAAATAAAAGAAGGAAAGTTTATTAATGTATTTACGGATAGACAATGTGTCGTGTTTATCGTGTTCAGTCCAGGAAGAGCTTGCAATTAAAGGGACATAACTCCTAGAAGAGTTACTCCCCCCTGAAACAATATATAAGGTAAATAAAAGAGCGTTTGAGCAAGTCACAAAGCGAGCAGTAGATTGTAAAGTATTGATTTGTGTCCTTTTCTATTCTCTACCATATTCACACCCGGGAGCCGGTGCATCATTTTACAACATTAAACTACTTCTCTATCAAAGAATGCGATAATGCATGGGAGGATGGCACAACCTATGACAAATAAAGCCTCTCTTGAACTAGCTACAATGATGATAACGCAAAACATGGATGAAATGAACAAACAAATTAGAAACAGGTACTACACTTTCATCGTTGTCCGTTTAATGCTGATCTTATGTAAAACAGGCAGACTAATAAGCAGGTTTAAGTCTGAAATAATGAGTGAAGGTCATCGCAAGTTTAACCGAATCAAGTTTGATAACAATAAGTTGCAAGTCCCATTACGTAATCATGACGTCATAGTTTAATTACTTGGACCAAATCTATTTTTGTCATTTGACTGACTTCACTGTTTGTGCAATTCCTTCCTCTTATTGGATTTGTTTATGTGAAATATTTAGTTTTACAATTTTTAATATGAACATTATTTGGATTATTATTCGGAATACTGTTCTCATTTTGGACGTTAACAGTAATTCGACTAATCCAAATAATAATATTTTATCTAAAAAAATAAACCTGATTTTAAAAGCTTCATATTTTTTTAATGAATTGAACGAAATATAAATTTACAATAGAAATACCCCAAAACGGTAATTCGACTAATCCAATAATAATGAAATGTTTTATCTAAAAAATAAACGTGATTTTTAAAGCTTGGTATACATATATATTTTTTTAATGAATTTAATACGAAATATGAATTGACAATAGAAATACCCCAAAAGGTTAATTGACAAATGTAATCTAAACTTTATAGGAAAACAATTCGGACATTTTTACACGAGGAACGAAATAATGATTTCACCGTGTTACGATGACCTTAAGTTCTTTGTTCTTAAGCAGTTGATTTTCTCTTTAAATAATTTCACGTTTAAATCGTGTTTTTCAACTTTTAATTTTGATTCTTTTATATTTTCATATATTTTATTTCTTAATAAATTGGACACACAAAACAAAAGTTGTACCAATTTACTAAAGAAATCATAACAAACAAAGTTTCTGTTTTGAACACAATAGAAAAAAAAACGACAATTTTCTCGTATTTAATTCCCTGAATGAAAGGTAAGTTTCTTTCTTTTTTTTTAATATCATTTAACAACTTACAAATACTTTTAAATATTAAAATAATTTATTTTTTTATTGCAATCCATTATAAAAGGTAAGTTATTTTTACGACTTTGAAACATCCGTTTGAATAACTTTTAGAAATAATCTGAAACAGAAAAGCAGTTTATTTTTTGCACCTCAGAATTTTTTTTTTTTTTTTTTAATGAATACGAAATATAAATTTACAATAGAAATACCCCAGGAGTTTTAAGAATTGACAAATATAATCTAAACTTTTTAGGAAAACAATTCGGACATTTTTACACAAAATCTTAAAAATTTAAAATGGTTTATTTTTTTTGCAATCCAATAAAAATATTGATTCCGCCATGCTTTATAACAAACTTGAATGAAAATATATGAATCTCCGGTACTTGTACAGTTTAATCAGACATTAAAAAATTAAAATTTAATGAATTTAATACGAAATATAAATTTACAATAGAAATAACCCAAAAGGTTTAAGAATTCACGAATATAATCTAAACTTTATAGGAAAACAATTCGGACATTTTTACACAAAATCTTAAAAATTAAAAATGGTTTATTTTTTTTGCAACCTAATAAAATTATTGATTCCCCTCAAGACATTAAAAATGAAAATATTGAAAAGAAGGTTATACTGTACGTATCCGTTTTGGACTGAAGATCTCCGAAAAAAAATTCACTTAATTTGATCGAGTAGTTTTTATTTTTATTTTTTTTACAGCGGAAAAACACGTTTTTATGAGAGCGCGTTGAAGTCAGCCATTGTGAAATTTATTGAACACGCCACGGGGAGATAACTCTAGTTGAAGCACTGACATCCCCCCCCCATTTTTACTACTAGTTTTTCTTCCTAAACATCGAACCGTTTAGTCGGTATCATAACAAATTGGTTTTCCCCTGTAAAAAAAAAATAAAATAAAAACACAACTTGATGAAATTAAGTTAATTTTTTATTTATTTTATTTTTTTTTATTATTTTTTTTAAATTTATTTTTTGATTTTATTTTTTTTATTTATTTATTTATTTATTTTTATTTATTTATTTGTTATTTATTTTTTTGTTTATTTATTTGTTTTTTTTTGGTTTTTTTATTTATTGATTTGTTTTTTTTATCTATTTATTTTTTTTTTGTTTATTTATTTGTTTTTTTTTGTTTTTTTTATTTATTTATTTATTTTTTTGAGAACTTCGTTCCATAACGGATCCATACAATTTAAACATTTTTTCGATATTTTCATTTTTTTAATGTCTTGGTTAAACTGTACAAGTACCGAATCTCCGATTAAAAAAATTAAAAAATCTTCCGGTAAATATGAAGAATTACTCCCCCCTCGAAAATTCATTTAAAATTACCACTCATATAGGTTTTCAGGGTCACTGAAAACGAAATTAATGTTTAAAATGATGGCAAACGAGTAGATTCCAAGATATAAAGAAATGTCAGTTTTAAAAATGTAGGGGATCACTTTTCTACATTAATCTAACGTAAAATGAGTACCCACTTTGTGGCCATGGGTTTTTTTCAGGGGGGGGAGCTTTCTTTCCACCCTCGGAAAATCCTTTAAAATTACCACTAACTTTTAAAATTCCAGGAAACAAGTAGTTTCTAAGATATAAAGAAATGCACTCACTTCATGGTAACCTTTTTATTTTTTTATGGTGTGGGAGGGGGGAGATTGCCGGTTTGTTTTTCGTTCTTTTTTGGAGGGAGATATTCAATTATAGAACTTGTATAATTTTTTTAAGAAGTGCTTATGCAGTTTAATTAACTGGTTTGAGCAGCAGAACTGTTTAATATTTTACAAAAAGTCTGTTTACATTTAGTGGGAGGCGGTGGAGGGGCGGGGATGTTGTGGCGGCCATGCCTCCCCCTTCACCACCTCCCACCAAATGTAAACAGAATTTTTGTAAAATATTAAACAGTTCTTCTGCTCGGTTAATGTCGGCGTGTTACTTATGTTAAAACGGTTAATTAAACTGCATAAGCACCTATTAAAAAACTATACAAGTTCTATAATTGAATATTACCCTCCAATTGCGTGTGAACAGCTATTAAAAAAATATCACGAAAAATAGAAAAAAAAAACAAATTATAAATATTTAAGATTTTGTTATATAAATTTAACATAAATAAAGCACCTACTTCCTGTCCAAATTTCAGTCAAAGAGACATGTAATCGTTCGCAGTTTCAAAGTTTTATGGCAGGAAAAGGGAGAGGGAATTCCTTGTATCGATTTTTGTTTTGATTTTATGAAGGTAGGATTAAAACCCACATGTTTTTAACTATTCTCTACTTTCACCTAACAATTTATTTGTCAGAAAAAGTGAGGCACGACATTTACCTGCGACTGTCTGGAAGAGCTTAAGCAAAGAACATGTTTGTTGGAATGTTGATTCTTTTTATGCTTGAGGTAGCCATTACGTCCGACTCATTTGATTGGATAATTTGGGTATAAAAAGTCACATGATCAGACTTGCTTCGCTAGCGCACTCAGATATCCATGCTATGTGGCCTGGCTTATTGCATTGGTGACACCGTATTACTTGTCGTGCCCCATAATTAGGGGTGCGCCTTGTACCGCTTTTGCAGTCTCTGGAAAAGTGGTTGGGGCCACCACAGGTATAGCATCGTAGACCCTTCGTTGGCGAGTCCAGAGTGTCAACAGCTGCGGAGACTAGTTCTCGATCGTCTTTCAAGATGTTTCGTGCTCTCGCCAATAACTCCTCCAATCCAATCTCAGTGAGTCTTGACGATGCTCGCAGCAGTCGACTTGCCTCATCCGGAAGTCCCGACAAAAAGGCGCATGCCAATATGCGATCACTTGCACCGCCGAAGGGAGTGGCAAGCTTTTTCAAGTCGGCCATGTAGACATCCACTGTCTCCCCCGGCCAAAGTCGGCGTTCGGAAAACTGCCTCCAGGCGACAAAAGGGTCTGTACCAAATGCCCCGTATAGCGCTTGTGTAATCTGCTCCATGGTCGGATCCTCCCCTAGCTGCTGGTACACGGCATAAGCCCCTTTAGTGAGTCTCAATGGGATAACCATAGTTGGGTCTTTAATCTTGCACAACCGGCAAACACGCTCAGCCTTTTCCAGCCATTCGACCACCGAGGGATCAGTGGGGGAGCCATCGAATTCCGGAATTAATCTGATGTTAAATTTCTCCATACCAAAGCCGAGATAGCTTGTAATCAGAGTTTTTTTTTTTCTGTCTGTTTCGATTTACTCAAAACCGCACACACCTCGTCTTCTCATGTATCGTTCTCTTCTTCCTCTTCTACTTCTTGCTCTTTTTCTTCTTTTTTCTTCTCAGTCGTCAGAAGCGTCGTCTTTGTCTTGACTACGTTTTTCCTTCTCCCTTCTTGCTCACAGTGACCCATTTTTATGCTAAGCTGAACTCTCGTGTGTGCGAGAGAACACGAGATTTTGCATGATTACTTGGCAATATTAACCGGCCGCCGCCATCTTGCCATTTTTCTTTGGACGTGCCCGCTTTGCAGAGTGCACACCTCGAGCGTTTGTCAGGTAAGCCCGTCTGTTCACAATTTATTACATTTGATTGGATAATTTGGGTATAAAAAGTCACATGATCAGACTTGCTTCCCTAGCGCACTCAGATATCCATGCTAGTTTTGCTGACTAACCCACTCAGATATTCCCGCTAGTCTCACTTCTTATCAAACTCAGTTGAAAAATACCACATAATTCTAATAAAAAAAATTGGAATCTTATCAGCATTGAGATGACATTGTGAGTTCCATCATTTTCATTCCTGTTTTCTAGAACTCAACTGCCGCCATCTTGACTGCTGGCCTTCTCTCATGCAAATCACATTAATCCCCCCCTCGATCCTAAAAGTTAACCTCATAAACCTACAACCAGGCTAGTTTCGCTTCCTAGCCATTAAAATATCCCTGCTAGTCCCACTTCCTCACCCACTCAGATATTCCTGTTAATCTTGCTTCATAGCCAACTCAGATATCCCTGTTAGTTTCACTTTCTAGCCCAATCACATATGCCTGCTAGTCTTGCTTCATAGCCAACTCAGAAATCCCTGCTAGCCTCACTTCCTAACTCATTCAGATATCCCTGCTAGTAACGCTTCCCAGCCCATTCAGATATCCCTGCTTTTTCTGAATGCAAGTCCACACAAATATCCCTGCTATTCATGCTTCCCAACCCACGGTACTTGGCTAGACACAGATAGATACGTGACGACTCCTCCTTAATACAAGAAAACTGAATCACATTTCCAAAATTCTTCATTTTAAAATGACAAATTTTTAATTACTTCATTTCAGAGCTAAAACTTTTTTCAGCAGATACAATCAAATTTCTTTCTAAATTTCTTATTTAAAAACGACGAGTTTTTCCATACAAGTCAACTGAATTGCATAGAAAGTTCTTTTAACAGCAACGACTATTTTGTTCAAATACAACCAAATTTAAAATATGACCGAATTTCAGCATCACACACTCGAATTGCCATTGTAAGTTCTATAGAATATTTAATTTTCAAATTTTGACTTGCATGTGCAAATAACAAATTCTCTATAGTCCGACAAATAATCACAAGTCCGAGCTTTGAATGCATATTTCACTTCTTAAGAGCATCAATTTTTCCAAAGTCCAGCTTTTGAATATTCATATAAAATCCACAGCATGACAAATTTTCACTTTGACTTTTAAATGTGCATTTTTTTATTATTACATTTTCACCCCAAACAAGGCACATTGCCACTTTGGTGTAGGGGGCTACTATCAGGGGAAACAACTACTGGGGTACTATGTAGGGATTTGGGCAGCAAGATGTTGGTTCACGTTGCACTTGAACTTCTGCATGTCAGTACAGTTGGGGAAGCAGTGACCTGGAATGGAATTCCAAAGTCTAGCCGTTATGGGGAAGAAACTACCGGAGTAGAAAGATCTTTTACATCTAGGGATCTCTACAGTATGGGGTGGGATTTTGCAGCTTGTCAGGTCTGTCGAGGGTGTTCACGTCGTGAGGGCACAACTGCTTGCAGTTCATCAGAGCATTCAACATTAAAATACTTGTAGAACAGGCAGAGGGATGCAACGTTTCGTCGATGGGACAGAGGCTGAAGCTTAGATGCCAGTTTAGGGCCTATCAGATTTGCGCCTCTCTTTTGAACCCTGTCAAGGAGCGAGAGACTAGTAGCCGATGCACCAGCCCAAATATGACAGCAATACTCCATACATGGGCGAATGGTTGTCTTATAGAGGTACAGGATACTTTCGGATGTTAGTAGTTTTCTAGCACAGTAGAGAGAGCTCACCTTCCTTTCAGCGGCCCTGGCAATGCCCTCGATGTAATTGTTCCAACTAATGTTTCCTGTGATTTAACATTGAACCAAATAATTTACTTGTCTGAAAAAGTGATGGACGACATTTATCTGTAAAGAAAATGTTTATGGCAATGTTGATCTTTTTATGCTTGAGGTAGCCATTACGTTCGACTTATTTGATTGGATAACTTGGGTATAATAAGTCACATGATCGGACTGAAGGTGTGGTTAATCATTCCGAAGTTGAGATTAGTGAAAATTAAATGTTTTCTAACATAACCAGACCAATGAGGTTATACTTTTTGTGTTACCTACGGCACAAGTCGCAACAATCCCTTGTGGCAGACCTAAAATAACTGATGCTCTATAGTGGACAAAATACGACATAATTCTAAAAAATGGAATCTTATCTGCATTGTAAGTTCTATAGAATATTTAATTTTAAAATTTTGACTTGCATGTGCAAATAAAAAATTCTTTATAGTCCGACAAATAATCACAAGTTCAAGATTTGAATGCATTTTTCACTTCTCAATAGCATCACTTTTTTTTCCAAAGTCCAACTTTTGAATACGTATATTAAATCCACAGCATAACAAATTTTCACTTTGACTTTTAAATTTGTATTTAACATTCAACAGAATATTTTTAAATACGTTTGTTATATTATGACAATAAAAACATCCAACGAATTTGCACTTTGACTTTAAAATTTGTATTTAACATTCAACCAAATATTTTTGAAAATATGTTTGTTGTGTGATGACAATAAAAAATTATAACATATTTTTTCTTTGGATTTTAAATATGACTTTTAACATTCAACCGAATAATTTTTTAAATACGTTTGTTGTATGATGACAACAAAAAAATCCAACGAATTTTTACTTTGACTTTTAAATTTTCATTTAACATTCAACTAAATATTTTTTTAAATACGTTTGTTGTATAATGACAATAAAAATATCCAACAAATTTTCATTTTGAATTTTAAATGTGCATTTAACATTCAACCGAATAATTTTTAAATACGTTTGTTGTATGATGACAATAAAAATATCCAACAAATTTTCATTTTGAATTTTAAATGTGCATTTAACATTCAACTAAATAATTTTTAAATACGTTTGTTGTATGATGACAATAAAAATATCCAACAAATTTTCATTTTGAATTTTTAATGTGCATTTAACATTCAACCGAATAATTTTTTAAATATGTTTGTTGTATGATGACAATAAAAATATCCTTTGACTTTTAAATTTTCATTTAACATTCAACTAAATATTTTTTTAAATACGTTTGTTGTATAATGACAATAAAAATATCCAACAAATTTTCATTTTGAATTTTAAATGTGCATTTAACATTCAACCGAATAATTTTTAAATACGTTTGTTGTATGATGACAATAAAAATATCCAACAAATTTTCATTTTGAATTTTAAATGTGCATTTAACATTCAACTAAATAATTTTTAAATACGTTTGTTGTATGATGACAATAAAAATATCCAACAAATTTTCATTTTGAATTTTTAATGTGCATTTAACATTCAACCGAATAATTTTTTAAATATGTTTGTTGTATGATGACAATAAAAATATCCAACAAGTTTTCATTTTGAATTTTAAATGTGCATTTAACATTAAACCTAATAATTTTTAAATACGTTTGTTGTATAATGACAATAAAAAATCCAACGATTTTTCACTTTGAATTTTTAATTGTGTATTAATTTGTTAGATGAAAGTACAGAAAAGTTAACATGAAGACTCTAATTCCCAACAACGTAACAACCGCATCCTTTGTTTATTAATTTCTTAGATGAAAGTACAGAATAGTTAACAACATGTAGACTCTAATCTCCCAACAACGTAACAACCGCATCCTTTGTTTATTAATTTCTTAGATGAAAGTACAGAATAGTTAACAACATGTAGACTCTAATCTCCCAACAACGTAACAAACGTTTTGTTTATAAAAAATGATTGTAAAAAGCTGCAACCGATATGCTACTCTTATATCACTATCAGCCGGTCACTGAGGTGTATATCCGACAGACGTGTTATATTAAATGACTTAAAGTTGTATCGGGGAGATGTAAAGATGGGCCAGTCATTAGGGTGTTTGTATCAAGAAAATCATACCTGATATATTGAATGTGCTGTGTGGCTCCTTCTTCTCCCAGGAAACGTCTTGACCTCTTCACCCTTGGTGACGTTCTGACTGGAATTTTTTTTTTCATTTTCCGGACTGCTTCATTGTTTCAATGAAGGCATTTATGAAGGCATTCATGGCAGACACAAGAAAAACGACACGTGACACAATTGTAATATATATAAAGCATAACTATTTTATTTTAAAAATATATTTTACAAAAAATTTTACAATTAAAAACTGGACAATAGGCTTTTCAAAGCTTACTAACCTAACTAGTATTGAGGGAGGGGGTGCTCCCCCCATTTATGGAGAGACAGAATATGCGTCTTCACTTCATGGTGGTCGTGTAGGAAAGAGACAGAAAGATAGCAAGGGAATTATGGGAAGGAATCTTTTGTATCTATATACATATCAATATCTCTCTCTATATATATATCAAAATATATATCAATATATATGTATATCAACATATACATATATATGTATATCAATATATATATACATATATATATCAATATATATATGTATGTAGAGAAAATAAAAAGGAACAAACCGTATTATGTGTTCATCAACGTTTCGTCTTTATTTCGAGACTTCCTCTGGATGAATGAGATTAAGAAACCAAAAAATATACCAGTATAAAATATTTCAAAATGTTTCACGTGCACAGTGTGACGCAGTTCTATTTCAGAGAAACGGAACATTGATGTTGGAAATTCAAAAAGGAGGGAGGGCTGGCACTGTTAAAGAGAAGGAAATTTTAGTGACGTCATATAGTCGTTAATTTAATTTTAAAACTATGAATGCTAGTTTATATTCTTATTGGAAGAAAGATATATCTGTTGAAAATCAAATATAAGTTTGTAACAGAAATGAAATGAGTGTTTTTTATGTAATTTATTGATTGAGATTATGTCTTAATTATTACAGGGGGTGTTTGAATGGTGTGAGAAAGTCACCCTGTGTCCACAGTTAAATAATGTTCTTTTAATAACAGTTTACTTATTAATGGCACTATGTTATAGAAACCTCCGCATTGTTTAATAGTGCTTGAAATTGCGATAAGCGCAGATTCAAGAAGTCTACGACGCGGTTTATTTGAAATAAATTTAACTACTTTTGCTTGTTTAAAGTCAAAGGTGTGGTTATGTTGCAATGAATGAAAGAATAATGCACTTGGAGAATTGCTATTTTTATATCTCTTTTGTGTTCATTGAGCCTTTTTTCCAATTTACACTGAGTTCCACCAACGTATTTATGATGGCAATTATGGCAAGGAATAGTGTATATACCTCCATCAGAAACTGGTTTGTTATAGAGATGTTTCGTAGTTTTTAATATATGTCTTATGGTTAGTGATGTGGTTTGTACGATAGGAATTTTTAGTTTGTTTAGTGTGTTATAGATTATTGTATTATTGTATATATGTATATCAATATATATATATATATGTATATCAATATATATATATATATGTATATCAATATCTCTCTCTTTATATATATATATATATATATATACATACATAAATGTATCTTATGTTTTCACTATGATGAATATCATATAAAATTCATAGATGTAACTCTTTCTACAGTATATGTTAAAAATATAAAATTCTAGGTGTAACTTTTTCTAAAGTATATGTTAAAAAACACCTGTATCGACTTTTTCTGTGTCAAATTATAAAACATCCGATTATTTTCTTCTGTGTATCATATTAAGGTTTGAGTAAACAAGATTTGATAAAAAAAAACAATATATAAACGATGATACTAAAATATTGAAATTCATTTATTTCTTTTATTTACAGATGTTCCTGTTTGATGATTGTTATAGAAAATTATTGATATGAACGACAACACATATATGTATGCGAATATGTATATATATCATTATATATTATTACATTTTCATGGATCACTATGTTTTACTATAGAAAATTATTGATATAAAAGACAACACATATATGTATACGAATACTACTATTCAAAATAATTCTTTGAAATAGTGTAGAAAATTACTCACACCTTGAAGATAATATTACCATATGCGGTATATGTGATTACTGTTCAAACGAATGAAAAGCTATAAACAAGATAATCACAAATCACAGAAAAGTATGAGGCTTTAGGAAAGACAATATTGTACAATATTCGATTCCATTAAAATATTGTATTCTTGTGAAGGAGAATATTTTCGAAATAATGCTAAAGTGAAATACTGTAATATTCATAACAGAATACATAATATTGAACCGGGATAAAGTTTAGTAAAACATGCAAGTACACAGTGAGAAAAGGCCACATTCTTGTGGAGTGTGTGGATATTCTTGTTTTGTAAAATATTCTTTAGTGAGACATATGAGAACTCACACTGGAGAAAATAAAAGAGAAAAGCCACATTCTTGTGAAGTGTGTGGATATTCTTTCTCTAGAAAATCAGATTTAGTGACACATATGAGAACTCACACTGGTGAAAAGCAATATTCTTGTGAAGTGTGTGGATATTCTTTCTCTAGAAAATCAGATTTAGTGACACATATGAGGACTCACACTGGGGAAAAGCCATATTCTTGTGAAGTGTGTGGATTTTCTTTTTCTAGAAAATCACATTTAGTGACACATATGAGAACTCACACTGGTGAAAAGCCACATTCTTGTGAAGTGTGTGGATATTCTTTCTCTAGAAAATCAGATTTAGTGACACATATGAGGACTCACACTGGGGAAAAGCCATATTCTTGTGAAGTGTGTGGATTTTCTTTTTCTAGAAAATCACATTTAGTGACACATATGAGAACTCACACTGGTGAAAAGCCACATTCTTGTAAAGTGTGTGGATATTCTTGTTCTAAAAAATCAGTATTAGTGACACATATGAGAATTCACACTGGTGAAAAGCCACATTCTTGTGAAGTGTGTGGATATTCTTGTTCTGTAAAATATTCTTTAGTGAGACATATGAGAACTCACATTGGAGAAAACAAAAGAGAAAAACCACATTCTTGTGAAGTGTGTGGATATTCTTGCTCTATAAAATCAGATATAGTGACACATATGAGGACTCACACTGGGGGAAAACCACATTCTTGTGAAGTGTGTGGATATGCTTTTTCTAGAAAATCAGAATTAGTGAGACATATGAGAACTCACACTGGGGAAAAGCCACATTCTTGTGAAGTGTGCGGATATTCTTGTTCTCAAAAATCAGCATTAGTGACACATATGAGAACTCACACTGGGGAAAAGCCACATTCTTGTGAAGTGTGTGGGTATTCTTTTTCTGTAAAATCTTCTTTAGTGAAACATATGAGAACTCACAGTGGGGAAAAGCCACATTCTTGTGAAGTGTGTGGATATTCTTGTTCTATAAAATCACATTTAGTGACACATATGAGAACTCACACTGGAGAAAAACCACATTCTTGTGAAGTGTGTGGATATGCTTTTTCTAGAAAATCAGATTTAGTGACACATATGAAAACTCACACTGGAGAAAAACCACATTCTTGTGAAGTGTGTGGCTATGTTTGTTCTATAAAATCACACTTAGTGACACATATGAGAACTCACACTGGCGAGAAACCACATTCTTGTGAAGTGTGTGGGTATTCTTGTTCTGTAAAATATTCTTTAGTGAGACATATGAGAACTCACACTGGCGAGAAACCACATTCTTGTGAAGTGTGTGGCGCTGCTTGGTCTAGAAAACCAGATTTAGCGAGGCATATGAGAACTCACACTGGAGAAAAACCACATTCTTGTGAACTGTGTGGATATGCTTGTTCTCTAAAATCAGATTTAGTGACACATATGAGAACTCACACTGGAAAAAAGCCACATTCTTGTGAAGTGTGTGGATATTCTTGTTCTCTAAAATCTTCTTTAGTGAGACATATGAGAACTCACACTGGCGAAAAAACCACATTCTTGTGAAGTGTGTGGATATTCTTGTTCCATAAAATCAGCATTAGTGATACATATGAGAACTCACACTGGGGAAACCCCACATTCTTGTGAAGTGTGTGGATATTCTTTTACTAATAAATCAAGGTTAGTGATACATATGAGAACTTACACTGGGGAAAAGCCACATTCTTGTGAAGTGTGTGGACATTCTTTTACTTGTTCTAGAAAACCAGATTTAGTGACATATATCAGAACTCACACTGGGGAATTCATAACGGGGGAAGGATATGCATTCCAAATATAAGAATAAAAAAAGGAATCTTCCAAGGAGGCAGTTTATCTCCTCTACTATTTTGCTTGGCAATTGATCCTCTAACTAAGCTTCTAAAGAACTGTCAAGGTGCTTATAATCTAAGCTACAGCCGCCAAAGAGAATCATCCAAGGTAATAAACCATTTGTTTTTCATGGATGATCTTAAGCTGTATGCTAGCTCGGATAAGGATTTAGATCATCTACTGAAAATTGTCCACACTTTTTCTAATGACATCAAAATGAAGCTTGGGCTGGATTAGTGTGCTATGTGTAATCTACTGAAAATATACAGCACGATGAAAATAGTGTAATCAGAGAACTGGATGAACAGGAAACATACAAATACCTCGGCATTGATGAAAATGAGTCCATCCAACATTCCAAGATGAGAGAGAAGCTAAGCCAAGAATATTTACGCCGGTTAAGAAAAATATGCAAAACTGAAATCACAAACAAGAACAAAGTTACGGCAATTAACATTGATAGGGATGGTTCCCTGGACTGGCTCAAAAGAGGATCCCTCCATTACGACCAAGAGAGGTTGATATTGGCTGCACAAGACCAGGGCCTCATGACAAACACCTTCAAAAAGATGTGTGGTCTAAGCAACAATAATAAATGCAGGTTTTGTAGCACTGAGGTTGAGAGTGTGGACCACCTGATTTCTGGTTGCATAGTCCTACTTGGAGATGGTTATTATACAGATCGCCATAACGGAGTTTGCAAATATCTTCACTGGAAGATATGTAAGAAACTCAACATTCAGTATAGTAAAAAATCCTGGGAACATATACCCGAATGAACAGTTGGGAATGACAACTACACTATTCACTATGACTACATAATCCCTACTGCTACATATCTCGAAAACGCAGCTGTTAAACCAGATATAGTGATTTGGGACAGAGCAAACAAAAAAGCGACCGTAATAGAGGTCAGTGTACCCAATGATACAGGGCTTAATAGAGCTGAGAGGGAAAAGATAAAGTATCAAGGACTTATGTATGATATGAAACGAAATTGGAAACTAAAAGACGTTTCAATTATACCAGCTATCATAGGAGCAACTGGGCTTATGAAAAAGAACTTTAAAAAGTACATAGCAAGCATACTCGGTGAACCAAGTGCAAGTGAAATACAACGATTGCACTGAAGGGACGACTAGAATCCTGAAAAGATCTCTTGGTTGGACTCACTAAAATAGGGGTAAATGTGAGACATCTTGTTGGATGTCCCATCCCCTAGAAGAAAAAGTTTAAGAAAAATAAAAAAAAAGGGAAAAACACATTCTTGTGAAGTGTGTGCATATTCTTGCTTTAAAAAATTAATGTTATTTATGCATATGAGGACTTACACTATAGGACCATAAAAATGATCTTAAGATGACATGGTCTCTGAAAGAAATAAACATTATACCGGTTGTCATAGAAGAAACTTGCTTAATAAAAAAAATAAAAAGGAATCTTCGGAAATACTTAGAAGCAATCCCCGGAAGACCAATATGAGAACTCACTGGGGGAAAAGCTACATTCTAAATCAGCAGAGAATCAAGTGTTAGCTCGAGGAGGGAGTCCCTTGATCTCTTTAAATTTACTGAAGTAAAATCAAAAAAGGGAAAATCCACATTCTTTTGAAGTGTGTGTGGATATTTTTGTTCTAAAAAATCAGCATTAGTAACAAATATGAGAACTCACTGGAGAAAAAGCTACATTCTACTGATGTGTGTGAATATTCTTGTCCTGAAATATGCAAGTTAGTGAAACATATGAAAAGTTACACTGAATAAAAGCCACTGTCATCTGAAGTGTATGACTACTTTAGTTCTGCAAAATTCATATTTAGTGACACGCATTATAATTTACACTGGAGATATAATTGGCCAAACATTTAGGACAGGATTGTCTTACAAATAAGACAGAATCAGAAAATATTTCTGCTACAAAAATTTCTCAAAAATTGCAAAAAATATATCATCAACTTTCATTGCATGCAAACAGATTCCCTCGACCTCTTTTGCTCCGGACAGCCATGGGATGAGCACATATTTTCTGCTTCGCTGTAAACGAGAGAGACACCTACCATCTCTGTCAACACTAGTTAGGATTATCTGCGTAGTTCACTGTAATAATTTTGATAGTTTACGTAATAATTGCTTTTAATCCTTTTTGTAAAATATAGTAATATATTTGTGTATAGAAATAAAAAAGTAAGTATTTCTCATATATATTACAATTGTGTTGTGTCGTGTTATGCCTGCCTTAAATGTTGAGATGGTGCGACAGCATCAAGAGTCCTATCATATTGACATCATGTTACAAGCTACCGTTTCCAGGAAATATAACATAAGTGTAGGTCGCTCATGCTATTGGCCGGCCGATAGTGTCACTATGACCAAATAATCTTTACAGCTATGTACCTACGGTGTTATAAAACCTGACATGGTGATATGCGGCATATATATATATATATATATATATATATATATATATATATATATATATATATATATATCGGTATGTTTTTCAGGTCAAAAAAGGCGAGTGAGCATACCTGATGGGTCCTAGAATTTCAGTGTGGCTTTCAATTTTTGTTGTAAATTGACGTAGTTCATTTGTCAGTTATATATTTTTAAGTGACTCGTAAACCACACAAGTCGATCATACCCAGCAAAGTCCTGACGTCTGATAGATTTTTCAGATCGAGTACTCCAACGACTGCATTTGTTAAGTTTGTGATTTGCTGATGCTTTCCTTAGCGAAGATTTGTCGGATGAAATCGAATGACATTTTGTTATATGCACATTTGTTGCCATTCAATGTGAGATCTTTTTCGCAAATTTGTTGGAATATTGCATGGAGTTTTTCTGCTCTGATCCAAAACAAAGGATTATTTTATATTTCCAGATAAGAATTTATATTTTGCGTAATCATTTTTTGCAGATTTTTATTCTGAAAATGGAAGACCAGAAAAGATCACAAAATTAAATTTAAAAGATTATAAATTCCAAGTTCTATAATTTCAGTGTGACTTTCAATTTTTGTTGTTAATTCACCTAGTTCATTTGTAGAGTTGCATAGTTTGAAATGACTCGTGCACCAGACAAGTCAATCACCCCCAGTAAAGTTCCTTAGAAGGCCAGAGGAGTAGTAGGCCGAAACATGGTAAAAAATCAACTATGGAAAGCAGGAATTACTGTGGATACAGTTACAAAATTCATAATTCATATCCGGTCGCACTTAATCACCTTAAAAAGGCCAGAGGATTATTTGGCCGAAACAAACCCCATGCACATGATAACAAAAGTCTGTAAAAAATAAATTATCAAACTTCATCGGAAATGATTCAAAAATATAATTTTTTTCTTCGTTTAAATCTTTTTTTTTCATTTGACTGACTTCACTGTTTTGTATAATTCCTTCCTCTTATTTGAGTTGTTTATATAAAATATTCAGTTTATGTGAAATATTCAGTTTATGTAAAAAAATCAGTTTAAGTGAAATGTTTAGATTTGAAATTTGTTATATGAAAATTATTTGAATTATTTTGACTACTGTTTGAAATGTTGTCAATGCCCTCAAAATAGTGTGAGGGGAGGAGGAAAAATAGAACATAATACATTCTCATTTAAGGAGCAGGTAACTCTTTTGGGAGTTATGTCCCTTTGATGTCAACATTACATTATTCCTATCTTGGATGTTTACATTAGTTCAACTAATCCAAATAATTATGAAATGTTCAGTCTTAAAAATAAACCTTTTTATCTCCATATATTTTATTTATTAATGAATTGGACACACATAAGAGATTTTTTCTTAATAAATCGTAACAAGACATTGACAAATGTAATCTAAACCTGATAGGAAAAAAAGGCAAGATTGGAGATTAGGTGGCGAAATACTCTTGATTTCTATATCACATAAAAGGAACGAAACTCTGTTATCACCGTTATGTTACTTTGCCAAGAATAAATAAATAATGCCATCGGTATTTCGGAAGTTTACAATTTTAAATAAGCAGAACTTTTTTTTTCAAAATTAGACATGAAAACAACTTTTATTAAAAAAAAGAATAAATACTTTATTTTAAACAATAAATATATACAGAACTATTTTTTAATTTTAAACTATTTTAAAAGAAAAAAACTTTATCTATTTTAAACAATATATTACAGAACTATCTATTATTTTAAAAATAATAAAAACTTTTTATTTATTTTAAACAAAACTTTTTAAAATTTTAAACAATATGAATAGAACTTTTTATAATTTAAAAAATAGAAACCTTTTTTTTTTAATGTTTTACAATATAAATAGAACTTTTATCATTTTAAACGGTAGAACTTTTAGCAGATTTGCCGTTTAGTTGTACAAATAACATGTAATCACTAAAAGGGACTTAATGTAAGCAGAAGTGTTTTGTACCGTTCCAACAACTTGTGGAAGTCCTCTTGTGTGAACGTGTCAATAACCTCCGTATACTGATATATATATATATATATATATATATATATATTCGTATGTTTTTCCGGTCAAAGAAAGCGAGTGGTCATACCTGATAGGTACTAGAATTTGAGTTAGGCTTTCGATTTTTGTTGTTAATTCACGTAGTTCATTTGTCAGAGTTACATATTTTGAAATGACTCATGCAACACAGAAGTCACAAGGTTCTGACTTTCTGGTCGGGTATTCCAATGCTTTTTAGTAAGTTTGTGATTAGCTGATGATTTCCTTAGCGAAGATTTGTAAGATGAAATCGAATGACATTTTGTTTTATGCACATTTGTTGCCATTCAACGGGAGATATTTTTCGCAGATTCGTTGGAATATTGCATGGAGTTTTTGATCTTGGTTCTTCTGGTCACATCCAAAACAAAGGATTATTTCAAAATATTTCCAGATAAGGCTTTATATTTTGCGTATTAACTTTTGGCGGGGTTTTGTCCTAAAATAAAAGACAAGAAAAGATCACAAAAATTCAATTGAAAAGATTATAATTTCCAACCTTGATCAATCTTCCGGGCCAATGGCGTGATGGATAAAGGCAGTGAATTTCTCCGATTCCAAGTAAGCTTTGGTTGAAGATATTCGTTCCAGTGCCACTCAAGAAGGCCAGAGGATTAGTGGGCCGAAACGTGATGAAACAACAACTATGGAAAGTAGTAAGTACTATGGATTCATTTACAAAAATCATAATTCGTATCCGGTCGCGTTTAATCACCTGAAAATGCCAGAGGATGAGTTGGCTGAAACAACACCTATGCACATGATAACAAAAGTCGAAAAAAAAACAAAACAAAAAAACAAATTATGAAACTTCATTTGAAATGATTAAAAAATATAGTTTATTTTATTCGTTTCAATCTATTTTTTCTCATTTGACTTCGTGTTTTGTATAATTCCTTCCTCTTATTTGAGTTGTTTATGTAAAATATTCAGTTTATGTGAACTGTAAGTTTTGAAATTTTTATATGAAAATTATTTGAATTATTGGGATTACTGTTTGAAATGTTGTCCATGTCACAGCTCGCGATCAATAGAATTTTGGGGAGTTATGTCGCTTTGGTTGCAGTATTACATTGCAGTATTACTTGTTCGTCTAAAGCAAATAAATACGAAATGTTCAGTCTTAAAAAATAAACCTGATTTTTTATCTTCATATATATACATATATATATATATATATATATATATATATATATATATATATATATATATATATATATATATATATATTATTTTTAAAACAGTAATCTACGTACACGCGTGTTTCGAGGGCGTTACCTCTCGTCAGCGTAGTTCAACCGTTTCTAGAGATCGAACCTCAGACCATGTTTACCACAGTCCGGTGCCTTAACCATTAGGCCATAATCCCTAGATTAATTATACTGTTTATTTTTATCGCTTATAAATTTAGATTTTGTTATTGTTTTTTTTTTCAAGCGATACATATGGTTAATATTGGCTCCGCCTCGAATCTCAATTTTTTTATTTACTTAGAAAGTCGCCCTTTTTAATTTGCTTGGACGTATATAACATTTTTATTTATTTATTATTTTTAAAACAGTAATCTACGTACCTACGGAAAAATTAAAAATTATTCTGTTTTGCAAGTCACTCGCTATTAACATAGCGACCTTCTTTATGTAACGATTGATTGATAACCTTGGAACATCATCCGCTGCCTTTTCTAAGAACAACGCAACATTCCTAGACTCAATCATACATTATCGTAAACCCTAGCTCTAGATGATTCACATGGACATATTTTAGTTTCTGCCGTGTTCTTTTTTTTTACATGGAGTTCACCACTTATCAAGGCCCAATGCCACTCGGGGATAAGTGTTATTGTGTGTACAGTAATCAATGGTATAGTGTAGCAATAGTATTGGAGAATTGGTAGGATGTCATTACTTAGGGGGCGGTTCATCAGGAATTTGTTTGTGTTGAACTTGAAGACATCCAGGTTAAAGTCGGGAGGGAAACAGACAGACGGAACAGCGTTCCACAGGCGTGCAGTTCTAAGAAAGAAGCTTTGTTCATGGAATCTACGTTTTGATTTAGGCACAGATAGGGATTGGGTAAAATTATTGACGGTGGTTTCAGCTAGTCGGATGTTTTTTTTTTAAAGATTGGCGATAGGGGACCAGAGAATGGAGCTCAGACGAGCACTTGCCATGGAAATAACAATAGAACAACGACAGACTCGCTACGTCTCTTCTGTGGGAAAGAGGTTACAGGGTAGAGAAAAGGGCATCCCCCACCAAGCCACGAAGTCTATTTTGTACTCTGTCAAGGCAGGATAGGCTGTTTTTAGCAGCTTCCGCCCAGATGTGGCAGCAGTACTCCATCTTTGGACGTACTTGGCTCTTATATAGGTAGAGAATTGCATCAGTAGTGAGATATCTTCTGGAGCGGTAGAAGGATCCCACCATTTTCCCAGCGACCTTGGCCACAGAATTGATGTACGTGTTCCATTTCAGATCAAGGGTAACGGTCAAATCCAGAAGCTTATCAAAACATGGCGCTCCCCTAGACGAAAGTCATCCATTTCAATTGATGTCAGATGGGGATCAGAGCGTTTATGAGATAGGAGCTTGGTCTTAGATGCATTAAAGGTAATAAGCCACCTCTTTCCCCACTGTACCACGGTCTCAAGATCAGAGGAGAGAGAATCAGAGAACATCATCATTTACGGTTTTTGATGTGTTGCCATAGATGGTCGTGTCATCAGCATAGATATCAACAAAAGATTTTAGTATGTGTTTTGGTAGATCATTGATGTAGATCAGGATGAGAGTTGGGCCCAGTATGGACCCCTGAGGAACTCCAGCATTAATACTGTGGGCTTCTGATTTCTGTCAAGCAACCACTACTCTTATAAGACTATCTGAGAGAAATGACTTAATGATAGAGAAAACATTTCCAGTTATACCGTAGCTGGAAATATTGTGTAGTAGGCCTTTCTGTCAAACCTTATCAAAGGCCTTTGATATGCCAAGAGCAATTGCCCTAGAATTGCCTTTGTCGAGAGATTCGCTAATCCTGTGAGATATAACTGTTGGCACATCTACTAGATCTAGCAGAGTGGAAACCATGTTGTGTGTCGCTAAGAAGATTATTTATGCTGATATGGTTGTCTACTTCTCTATTTATTGCGGATTCCAGCAACTTACTCATGATACACAGGAGACTTATTGGTCTGTACTGAGAGGGGGATGACTTATAACCTAAATTCTTAAATACAGGGCATACTGATGAGGTTTTCCAGGGTGTTGGGAAGCACTTCTCCTTAAGGCAACGCTTAAACAGTTTGGTAAG